>NW_023614841.1:0-53783 GCF_013339695.2 Rhipicephalus sanguineus
GGCTTTCGTAGTGAAGATTTTCCTCTAGCGTTACTGCTTAGAAAGCTCTGTTAATTGCCGAGCTTTGCGGATGGAAAAAATATTATGACGTGCTCCATATGGTTCCGTACAATACTGCGCTAATTTGAGACGGGTAGTGCCTATGCCTAATTTTTCAATATTTGATGCCTTTTATCTGCAACACCCTCTATGTCGGTCGCCGGCAAATCAATACAATGCAAGGCATACGACGTACAGGCGTGAACATAAGTATACGGACCACGGGATCGCGTGCCAAAATGCATCGCCGAGCCATCTGCCGGCCCAGCGACTGCTGTCGAGAGCACCACTGAAGCAGCGGTGAGCATGCACGTCCCGTCATATCAAGTGGCCTCTCTTCTCGCTTGTCTGACGTGGTTAAGAGCGCTCGTAGACAAAACATCGACTGGGTGTCGCTTGCTTTGCTCCATCGCATCTGTGCCGTTGTTTTCCGTAGCTGCTGCGGCGGGGCCGGCTCGAGCAAATGGCACCCATCGCTTTTCGCATTAGTGAATTACCCTAACTAAGCATAACTAACATTATCTAACGTAGTAAGGTCAAGCATAATTGAATAAGTTTCCTGCTGACCCCGCATGGCATCACCAGAAAACTCAGCCCAACTTGCCTTAGCCTCGTTAAGCCATGTTCAGCTTAGAGGAACCTAGTTAAGCCATGGCAAGTACAGCCAAACCTAATTAAGCCTAGCTAAGCATGGTATCACCTAATAAAGCCAAGCATAAGAAAGTTTAACAAAGCTAACCTTAGTAAGCCTTGCCCAGCTTGCCGTTGCCATGTTAAGCCAAGTTACGCTTAGATGAGCTCGGTTGAGTCAAGGTAAGTATAGCCAAATGTAATTAAGCATATATGAACATGGTATAGCCTAATTAGGTCGAGTATGATTGTCTAAATAAGTCATGCCCAATTCTGGCCAATATATCCAAGTCAAATTCCCCATGAGTCCAGAGAAGCCAAGCTCAGGAAGACGCTAATTACTCCTGACCGAGGCCAGCCTTACTAAGCTCAATAAACATTATTTATGGCTCATTAGTGTTGTAGATGCTGCCATCTAGAAAAAGCCAGGCGAAGCTGGGGACAGCGTGTGCTCGAGGTGCGCGTGGCGCGTGGCTTGGCTCCTAGGCTAGAACACCGTTTGGAATAAACCATGGCTACGTAACTCAGCCTCCTGCCTTCTCGCTCGTCCCTGACGACTTCAACATGGTGTCAGAAGAACAGGTGCTACCAGTGGACATCGGCTTCTAGTCATCATCCTTGCGAAGGACGCCGCAAGCAAGAAAGCAACGGTCATGGCGTCATTCGTTATTCAAGCGCCGGACGCCTTCAACTTTTCGTCGCCGAACGAGTGGCCGAAGTGGAAACAGCGCTTTGAACGTTTCCGAACCTCTTCAGGCTTGTGCGTGAAGCCCGAGCAACATCAAGTAGACGCCCTACTCTACATCATGGGTGAGGAAGCCGAGGAAATCTACGCCACCTTCGCTTTATCTGAAGAGAACTCCAAGAAATTCGACGCCGTCATGGAGCAGTTTGACAAGTATTTTATTCCGCGACGCAACGTAATCTTCGAACGAGCCAGATTCAACACCAGACTGCAACAAGATGGTGAGTCGGCCGAAGATTTCGTCACTGCGCTTCACACGCTTTCGAAAGATTGCGAGTTCGGAGCTCTTCGAGAGGAGTTCGTGCGCGGCTCCCTCGTGGTTGGGATAAAAGACAAGCAGCTATCCGCCAGGTTACAGCTCGACGCAGAGCTCACACTACAAAAGGCTCTCGATTCCGTCCGCCAGATCGAGAGTGTCCATAAGCAACACGCGGAGCTACACCAGGAAGGGCCATCTTTGAACAAAGTTGCATCCGGTGCGCAGACCAGTCGACGTGCTTCAATGCAAGACAAAAGTGGCAGTTATCTACGCGGGGCAAGCAAGCCATCTTCATCCTCCGGTAAAAACAGAGAGCAGAAACCGTGCCGTTGGTGTGGTCAAGAGCGTCACCCTCGCACTCTCTGCCCAGCACGCTCGGAAGTCTGCAGGAATTGCCGGAAGAAAGGTCACTATGCCTCCGTATGCATGTCGCGACGCCTCCATTTTGTCGAAACCGAGCACGGAACTTTAGAAGTAGGATTTCTTGGAGCAGTCAAGACGACGGATGCTGGAAACTGGGAAGCAACAGTCTTGGTTCAAGGCCAGCCAGTAGACTTCAAAATTGACACTGGTGGCGACGAAACCGTCCTCCCGACGCACGTATTCCAGACGCTCAAGGACAGGCCGCTTCTATCAGCTCCTCCTCGTCAGCTGCATGGCCCACATGGAAAGCTTCTTCCAGCAGCAGGAGTGGCACAACTCCAGCTCATCTACCGCAACCACGCGACTACACAGGAGATATACGTCCTACATCAGATCTGCACTCCGTTGCTAGGCAAGCCAGCCATCAAAAAGCTACAGATGCTGACCTTCGTAAACGCCATTGCCGACAAAGTGAACCCGAAAGAAGAATTTCCAGCGGTGTTCCAAGGACTCGGCAAGCTGCTCAAGGAACACAGGATTCAGCTTCAACCAGGAGCAAAACCTTTCGCACTCAGCTCCCCGAGGCGCATCCCAATTCCATTGTACGAGAAGACAAAGTTGGAACTTCAAAGGATGCAGAAACTCGGTGTCATATCACCTGTTGATGAGCCGACCGAGTGGTGTGCACCAATGGTAGTCGTCCCAAAGCCCTCCGGAGACGTGAGAATATGCGTCGACTTTACAGAGCTGAACCGCCACGTTCTCAGAAAATGGCATCCTGTTCCTTCCGTGGAGCACACTCTCGGACTTCTTCATGGAGCTAAGGTGTTCTCCAAACTCGATGCCAACTCTGGATTTTGGCAAATTCTACTTTGTGAAGAATCAAGGAAACTCACCACCTTCATCTCACCTTTTGGGCGCTTCTACTTCAACCGACTACCATTTGGCATTGCGTCAGCTCCTGAACACTTCCAGAAGCAGAAGGCGTACATTTTACAAGGCATCAGTCGAGTTGTCTGTCACATGGACGACATCCTCATCTGTGGTTCCAACAGCCATGAGCACAATGAGACACTCCGAAACGTGCTGCAGGCACTTGCAAAGGCTGGAGTGACACTGAACGACAGCAAGTGCGTGTTTAATGTTCAACGCCTTACATTCCTTGGACACTGGCTCGATGAAGACGGAATAAGACCCGAAGAAAAGAAGGCTGAAGCCATACTGAAAATGGAGAGTCCCAAAAGTAGGACCGAGCTGCAGAGAGTTCTCAGAATGGCAACATACCTTGCGAGATTCGTTACCAATCTCTCTGATATTCTGCAGCCACTCACACTACTGTTGTCAAAAAAGCAAGAATTTGCTTGGAGTGCTCCACAAGAGCAGGCATTCAACATGTGGAAGTCGGTGCTCTCATCTCGTCCTGTCCTTGGAGTCTACGACCCATCAAAAGAAACAGTCATAACCGCCGACGCATCATCCTTCGGACTGGGAGCATTAATCCGGCAGAAGCAAACGAATGGCAAGTTTTATATCATCGCTTATGCCTCGAGGTTGCTCTTAGAAACCGAGAAGCGTTGCGCTCAGATGGAAAACGAGGCTCTTGCTTTAGTCTGGGCATGCGATAAATTCAGCGATTACCTTGTTGGCAAGCTGTTCAAGCTTGAGACGGATCACAAGCCGTTGGTTCCAATCTTCACTTCGAAGAGTCTTGACGACTTGACGCCTAGATTACAGCGGCTAAATATGAGAATGATGCGGTATCGATATGAGGTTGCATACGTTCCAGGCAAAGAACTTCTAGCAGCAGGTGCACTTTCGAGAGCGCCTCTGCGAGAGACGGGAGACAGCGAGCTCAAAGAAAGCGTTGAAGCTTTCCTGCGCTCTATGACAACCTCTATTCCCATAAAGCAACATTGCTTACAATGGTTAAAGGCATCCCAACAAGCAGACCCTGTTTGCACACAACTTCGTCTGCTGTGCGAGAAAGAATGGCCTTCCAGGAGAGACTTAGGACTTGACCTAAAACCCTTCTACGACCACCGACACCAGCTCACTGTCGAGAATGATTTACTCCTCTACGCCTCGCGAGTTGTCGTCCCCGACTCATGCCGAAAAGAAATCCTACGACTCTTGCACGAAGGACACTTTGGCATAACAAAGACATTTGCTCGAGCCAGAGACTGTGTCTGGTGGCCCACCATAGGATCTGACGTCTCGTCCCTGGTGAAGCGATGTCAGCAATGCATCGAAACAAGAGTCAAGCGGAAAATGCCACTAATAAGCTCCGAATTCCCTGAGAGGCCTTGGCAACGCATTTCGATGGATTTGTTTCACTTCAAGAACCAGTGGTGGTTGATAGCTACAGACTATTATTCAAGATACCCCGAACTAGTTCGACTTGAGAAGCTCACTTCCGCAGCCGTAGTCAACCACTGCAAGTAAGTTTTTGCACGCCACGGAATTCCCGAGGAAGTGGTTTCCGACAATGGCCCGCAGTTTTCGTCGACTGAGTTTTCACTCTTCGCCCAAGACTATGGTTTCAAGCACATTACATCTAGCCCTCACTATCCTCAAAGTAATGTACTTGCAGAGGCTGCAGTGAAAAGCATCAAGACATCCATGACGAAGACCAAGGACACTTACCTGACACTTCTAGCTTACAGGTCGACTCCTTTGAAGAATGGATATAGCCCTGCCGAACTGCTCATGGGTCGTCGGCTGAGATACAGCCTTCCTCTTTGTTCCACCAAGCTGACACCCCAATTGCCAGATCAAGGCAGCCTTCGGAATTTTGAGGAAAGATACAGAAAACGTCAAAGGAAAGACTTCGACAGACGTCACGGAGTCCGCGACTTGCCGGAACTTCATTATGGAGATGCCGTGTGGGTGACAGACCTCAAGAGCAAAGGGGCAGTACAAGCTCCAGCCGATGAGTCTCGATCTTATTGGGTCAACACCGACACTGGTGCTGTACGTAGAAACCGGACGCAGCTAGTTCCGTATTCCTGAAGTCACAACAACGCAGATAGCGCCAGTACCAGTGATTGTGCTATAGACACTCGCTCGCGTTGCCAGGACACTTCCCACGGGCATACCAGAAGTGGCAGGTGCGTGAAGCCGCCTGCTGCAGCGAACTTCGCTTGATTGCATTGGGAGATGTTGTAGACGCTGCCATCTAGAAAAAGCCAGGCGAAGCTGGGGACAGCGTGTGGTCCAGGTGCGCGTGGCGCGTGGCTTGGCTCCTAGGCTAGAACGCCGTTTGGAATAAACCTGTGTCCACGTAACTCAGCCTTCTGCCTTCTCGCTCGTCCCTGACGACTTCAACAATTAGCACTAATACCAACTAGAACTAATAAGTAGCCCGAAATCGAACCAAACCTATCCTAGATACCAGAGTTTCATGTTGCATGTTTATACTAATTTCTTGTAATTAAGCTAATTAAGCGGAACCAATGTAAGTAAAAATAAATCTGATTAAGCATAGTTGAGCATGGCATCGCCTAATCAATCTGAGCATAATTAAACTCAATTAGGCCGCATCAAATTAATCCAGACTAATGCATGTAATGCAAGTCGAATTCCTAATGAACCTAGTGAAGCCAAGCTCACGAAGATGCTAATTCTCACTGACTGAGCCGAGCGCAATTAGGCTCGATTAAGCCTCGTTCACGCTAATTAGTCTAATATAATTGGGATGGTTAAAGTTGTGTAAAATCCAACCAAACACCCGAAATACTTGAGTTTATTCAGATTTCTTTAAACAGATTTGTCAATGCTTAATCACTGCTTAATCAGATTTCAATCAATGCTTAATCAAATTTGTCAATGAATAATGCTGAATCAATGCTTTATTAGATTTGTCTATACTTAGGGTTACAAGTCACATGAAACTCAGGTATCTCCGTTGTGTTCGGTTCGATCTCACACAACCTATATAGTGAGTCGTAATTATTCTTAGTCTTAATTAGCTCAAAGGAGGCGTAATTCAGCTTAATTACTCTCGACTCGGTCAGTGAGAATTAGCATCTTCGTCAGCTTGGCTTGCCTAGCTTCATTGGGAATTCTAGTTGCATTGCATGCATTAGTATGGATTACTTAGATGCGGCCTAATTGAATTTAATTATTCTCGGATTGATTAACCGTTACCATGCTCAACTATGCTTGATCAGATTTATTTCTACTTACATTGGTTCCGCTTAATTAGGTTAATCCGAAGAAATTAGCATAAATATGAAACATGAAACTCTGGTATCTAGTTTGGTTCGATTTCAGGCTACTTATTAGTCCTAATTGGTATTAGGCCTAATTAGCAATAAATAAAGTTTACTGAGCTTAGTAAGGCTTATCTCGGTCAGGAGTAATTAGCACCTTCCTGAGCTTGGCTTCTCTGGACTCATGGGGAATTTGACTTGGATTGATTGGCCAGAATTGGGCAAGACTTATTTAGACAACCATGCTCGGCTGAATTAGGATATGCCATGCTCATATATGCTTAATTACATTTTGGCGATACTTACCTTCACTCAACTGGGCTCATTTAAGCGGAACTTGGCTTAACATGGCAACGGCAAGCTCGGCTAGGCTTAATAATGTTGGCTTACTCAAAATTCCTTATGCTTGGCTTTATGTTGGCTTACTCAAAATTCCTTATGCTTGGCTTTATTAGGCGATACCAGGCTTAGCTAGGCTTAATTAGGTTCGGCTTTACTTACCATGGTTTAGCTAGGTTCATCTAAGCTTAACATGGCTTGACGAGGCTAAGGCAAGTTGGGTCTATGGAAGCCATGCTAACAGATGATTCATTGCGCGTGTGGATCACATGGGCCTCATAGATTTCCCTGCTGCACTGGTTCTGCTCAAGAAAGAGCGTGATTATCTAGACCATTGAATGTAATCTTCGCGCATGTAAAACAGCTATCATCACATATTTTTGTCATTGTATTCCTTTTTCCTAGAGTATATATTCCGCTGCGGCGAAAAAAAGTCGTTTTCAGTCAGCGCTTGGTCCTGTCCTTTCTTTCCTTGTCCCGTTGTGGCGCTGATTATCCGTAGTTCAGTATGTACCAACAAGCCCGCATTAACACTCTGTATCAGTTTATATCCGAGGGCGATTATCAATGTCCTGTTCTGGCTTCTTTCTAGGCCTACCAAGACCTGCAGGCCTGCCGAGACCACTGACACGCATGTAGGGGCCCCGACGTACATCGGTATGACCAATGGAAAGCACTCTTTTTCAAATAGTATTCCGTGATGTGGCATAGACCCACAGATTAATAACTCTGTGAGGGCATTCATTAAATGTTGGTTATCAGAATGGGTCCATCACTTAGCCTCGACTGCATTCTGTGAAATTAGCCCGGAAAGCTTCCGTCTAAAATGTAGCTGTTTTAGAGAATGCCAATTTAGGATGTGTTTTGAAGAGTTTCTGAAGTCCCATGCCATTCTAGGGTGCATTGACGCTGGAAGACTGACGGTCACAAGATTACCAGATGCTTTGTACAGCTGACGTAATATTCCTCGTTGATACAGCACAGAACAGCTGCACACGACGATGTGGCCGAGCACAAAAAGGTTCTCGGCTCCAAAATGAGAAGTCGGGCAAAGAGGCGACTTTGAGGGGGTGTCATCAACGCTTCTTTTTTTCCTAGCCTTCAAACTCTTGTGCTTATTTCAAGTCGTGCATGTTAGCACACCTTTCTTAGCTCTGCCAGCTAGCAAATGGATGGATGCGAAATTTTATTGCAAGTCCTGAGGTACACGACTCAACGCGCAGCGGGCCGCGCCCACGCTGGGACAGTCAGGCCAAGGAAATAGCGAAATAAGCTTGACAGATTCCAGGTAACTAGCTACACAGCGCAGAAGAGTCCAAACCACGGTGTAAGTAAGAATTTTCTTACGCCGTGGTACAAGCCAACGTTTTCCAGTATTCATATTCAATAAGATGTAAACATGCTAGCAGGGCAACTTTATGGACCTGTTACGCACTTTTAACTATCGGGATTAGCTTGCACCATCTTCAGAACTTCGCAGAATTTTGCGGCACAGACGCGGCAGTTGCAATGCCGAATAGGTGTACAGATATATGCATACCCGACTGCCGCATACTGCAAAGCTAGGAAGCTGCCACACTAATGGCTGAACTTGTGGCTCACAATTAAACAGCAGTCTGTAGCTCCTAAAACCCATTTTAGTTCGGTTTAAAATACACTGTGCTATCCAATGACTGGGCAGATACATTCAGCCTCAAGGGTACCCGCTGCGCAAGTGGCCTGTCAGGACCTATTTGTGTGCTTTATGTACATTAATCCTGAAAGAAAGTGTTTAACGGTTTCCTGTGCGGTTCAAGGTCCTTTTGGTCAAGCGATGGTATTACTGATACCTTTTGGTTTTGTTTCGGAAACCTTATCCTGGCCGCAATATGAATCCTGATGGGGGTTTGCATTAAGTGAAGCTGTTCCCCCTCTCTTGCAGCATTGCCAACTTGTCAATGCTGCATGCACTGTGACACAGCGTCTCGGAACGGAACGAAAAACGAAAAAAAAAAACAATATTTTCGACCGGAACGAAAACGTAACCGAAACCTTATCTGTTATTTCGTTCCGGAGTGAAACCGAAATTCTTTCGATGGTTGTTCGGTTCACGAGAAAGCTTCCCAATCCGGAGCAACTGAGCTCATGCATTGTAAGGATATCTCAGGGTACACCGTTAGCGCGTACCTCAGGCAGGAATTCCAAAGCAAGGATATGTTGAAATCGTGCGAAAGATGTTTATATTAACGCAAGTGGACTTTTGCGCGCCTGTCACGCAGGCCAGCGTGGAGAGGGCATTGTCGGCGCTGAAGTTTGTTACAGCGAAAGCTGTAATGAGATCACAACTAATTTTGGCGCGATAGTTGTCCACCGCCGCCGGCGTCCGTGACCGCTATCGCGTGATATAAGAAAAAGTGAAATGAGAAACAAATTTCTAGGATCGGATGTGATTTCAACCCGCGCCCTCTGCGTGGCAGTCGGGTCTTCCACCACAGTGCCACGCTGGTGCTTGTAACTCGTTCGCAAAAATACTCTCTACAGTTGTCATGTCGGGCAAGGAGTCGTGTTAATGTATGTAATATAGCGTGGCAGAATAGTAAAATAACAACCAGCCATCACACAATGGTAATAGCGCAAATAGTGTGTTGATTAATGCTTCCACCAGTGTTGCGGAGTTGCCCCACTATAATGGGAATGACTCCGGAATCATTCCACATTTTCACGACCCTGGAATGTTATGGGGACAACGCTTGGAGGAATGGAATGGAATGCTTGCCAGGCGCGCTTGACAAGCGTGAGTGCTGACTAGCAGTGCGGTCCAGTGTTCCGTATTCGATACAAAGGCACAAGGTGCTCAAGCGGTGCACTGTTCCAACTAATGCCAGCAGATATAGCGGGTGTTATTCCCAATTAACCAAATCCTAGTTTTCTCCATATTCACGACCGCTCCAGACGCGTGGCAAAACTCCTTAGCCTTCTTGAATACTACTTTTGTCACCATAACAATACGCTATGTCGTCATTTTAGCATTAACACATTTAAGCCTAAACAATATTCACACATCACCATTCGTTCAAACATACTGACTATGCAAATACTATAGGTAGCGGGAGAACTGCCCCTATGGTTATAAGGAGTTAGGTTGTACTGCACGAGATATGTCACCAAGCTACTATCCCTCGACCTTGTTAACGTGTTTTGCGTACTTTTGCAGTTCCTAATGCATCTGATGACATAGGTTTTATGGGGCGTTCATTCCTACATCGAGAAATTACAGGATTGGAATTGAACTGCCCGGCCATTCCAAGAGTGCGAGTGGGCTAAGTTTTTTCATTCCGAGGAATTGAAAAGAATGGAATTGCGGCTAGTTCTAAATCCCCGCAATGGAATTGAAATGGAATGGAGGCCCCCCATACCGCAGCACTGCTTCGCACTCACTGTAAAGTGCTCAGCCGTAATTCTTTATCATCATCAGTCACAGCACAAAATGCACATAAAGCCTTACAGATGTGTGGCGTGCACCACGAGACTCCGAAGAATGACGAAAAATGGCATAGTGGGAACTTCTTTACTTCAGAAAAATTGGGATGATTTATGGCGTAGTAGGTACCTTGCAAGTGCACTTGTATTATTGCCCCGAGAGACTCTCCAACGGGCTCTACAAAGTCCGCTCTTCCAGCTTTCGTTGTGACTGTGGTGCGTGTTCCGCGCAGGCGTGGCGACCTTTTTATCAGAACAGCGGTCTCGCACATCAGAGAGCACACTCAATGACGTGCTGCTTCTGCGATCGTGCTCACTCCCTTGACACAAAGCATTGAGGCCAATAAAAAAAATTCGTATTTGTCTTTTGAGAAAATAAATACTATGACTTTAAGATTAATTGTGGTTTGTGCTAGTTGGTTGGAATTCGTGGTAGAGTTACATCCGCTCCTCTGAAGAACGTGTTTTACCCTTGTGCCACTTTGGTAAGAGGTGGGCAAGTAACTACATCACAAATCCAATGTTCTTTATGATTACATTAACTTCAAATTTTTGCATAAAAAACCGTTACGAACCGTTACGGAACATTTTTTTTCGTTCCGGAACAGAAACCGTACGGAACTTTTTGCGGTGGAACGAAACTAAAACCGAAACGAAAAACATTTCGTTCCGACACCCTGCTGTCGGATGCCTCATGATGTATACATGCTTTAAACATCAGCAAATAGGTATGCAATAGATTGGACAGCTGGACGTAGATTTCCATTTCCAGGCACCACAATGCACAGAAATAATTATCAGAAACGATAGCCAAAATGTCCCACTGCATTAAAATACAATGTGGCGAGTATGCACAAACCCATCAGACACACATCTGAGCAATTCCCTGAGAACAGGGTGTCTCTTCTATTAAAGATTAGTAAGATTGTTCATTTACAGTGGCATATGAAGGCCAGAAAACTTTCAAATTGATCTATGTCTTTAGCCCAACAGTGCGTATCGACATCAACAAAAGTGCGGTGGCCTGCGCCACATCGGATCGCATTAGCAGGCACTGCCCTACGCCAGTCGAATGGTCACTGGCAGAGTTATTTGGCTTGTGGACTCATTTGGCTGCTCCGTATCCGCTAGTGAAATTCAATATAGTAGCTTTTCTTTCTTGCCCTTAACTGTGCAGCACACATGCTACATGCCACGAAAACTTCACAATACACGGAATGAACAAAGACAACGTGCTTGACACGACACTGGCAAAATAAAAGGGCCTCGTCTTTGAGCGAGTCAATTAGGGAAAGACGTAGGCAGAGCTCTACGACGTAATGGCTATACCTTCCCAACACGAATTCTTTCAATTCTGGCAAACACTTGTTCAAGAGTGGCAGACTGGGCTTGTTGGTTTAACATATTTGAAGTTTAAGGCGCGAATAAGACACGGACGAAGATAAGGAACACACCCACGGGCGCTCCGTGTGTGTGTTCCTTATCTTCGTCCGTGTCTTATTCGCGCCTTAAACTTCAAATTTGTTGAAGAGGTAACGGATATGGCGCTCCTCCAGGTCTCACGTCTCTGTCAGTGGCGAAGAATGACAAAGAGACGAGGACTGTTAGAAGACGCACACCCACACCCTTTTAAGAGAAAGGCAGGAGTCATGTGCATCGAAGATATCTTTGCTTTATTTTACACATAAAAACAAAAAGACAACCACAAAAGAACAAGACTATAATCACTCCATAAAGACCACGCTAAGAAAGAAATGCAGCCAGTGAAGACCTCATCAAAGACCAACTGCAACAAAATTTGAGACTTCTACATGCCAAAACATACCACTTGATAATAAGGCAAGCTGTAGTGTGGCATAACCTATAAAATTTAACCACCTGGTATTCTTTACAGTACATCTAAATTTCGGCACACAGGCTTTCCTGTATACACTACCATTGAAACGTGGCTGCCGTTGCCTCGAATGGAATTGAATCCACGTCCTTGTTCTTAATAATAATAATAATTTCTGGGATTATTAACCCCAACACCATTAAGAGGCATACCACAGTGGAGAGCTTCGGATAATTTCAACCACCTCGGGTTAACTGTGCTCTGACATCGCACGGCACTCGGGCCTTTAGCACTTTGCCTCCATCGAAATGTGACCGCTGCGGCCCGAATCGAACCGAGTCTTCCGAGTGAGCAGCCAAGCACCATAACTTCTTTGTGCTTAGCAGCACGATTCCGTAGACGTTAAGCTAGCAGAACTAGTTGGACTGCATGAAAGCCTAGTTACAGATATCGTAGATATGTAGGAGCCTCCGGGCAGAATTTCACAATTCAAGTTAGTGTGGAAGCAGTGGGGATAGCTCGCAAATGCAGCCGTTTACGATTACTGAAACTCGAAAGAAATGCCACCATTACTGCTTGCTGTAAATGACGCGGGAAAAGGGTATATTCCAGAACACATGCTTCCTCGGTATGACCTGTGAGATAAGGAGGCTCTCTAATGTTAATCTCGGAGGCAGTATGCTGGGTCGTATGTCAAGGTAACCACAAGGAGGTGCACACGGCATTTTACTCGGGTGCTTGTTACCCTCTCAGGGTCACGGACGTACAGGGGTGGTCAAAAGTTCCCAGGCCGCAACGCCTGGCCGGGCAGCAGCGGCTCGCTACTATCGGGGCGCTGCCATCGCAATCACGCCTTGGCGCACGCTGACGTCCAGCGTGTGTGTGGAAGGGGAGGGGGGTGTATCCCTCTCTCTTTGTTGCTCTCTCCTTCATAAGGAACCCACTAAGATGTTCCAACTAGCCCCAACACAATCTCTTCTGAATACATTTCGGGCTCCGACCAAGTTCGTATGCAGCGAAATGGCCTGCGAAGACGGCTGATAGAACCACCGCAGTGCCAATGGAAAGTTAAATGCAAGATATTGTTTTCCAGGAAGCCGAAAACCACGGCAAAGTATATGGTGCCTAGCTAAATGTGGCCGCAATCATGATGCGTCGGACTGCCGCCTCGCTACACGCTGCACAGTAGAAAACATCGACGAGTGGACATGAGGGAACATGACGCACCTAGTTTATACGTCGCTTTCTTATCAAGGAGAGCAAGAAATGGAGAGGGGTGCCCCTCCCCCTTTACGCACACGCTCGACGCCAGCCCGCGCCAAGGCGTGATCGCGATGAGAGCGCCCCGATAGCAGCGAGCTGCTGCTCCTCAGCCGGGCGTTGCGGCCTGCGAACTTTTGACCACATCTGTACATGTACTCCTCCATGAATACCTTCAAGATGCTTCAATGACGTACATTTACGTCATCACTTGTATGTTTAAAACGTGCACCTTGTTCAATCGTTTCTCTTGTTTTGCAAGTGCAGCCACGTTGTGGCAATGCATGAAAACATTTTTTTGCGCCGATGGCTCTCAGTTTTATTGCGATAGCAATTATATGGAGTCTCGGCTGAATTTTGCCGTCGCCGTCGCCATGCACCGTATATGTATAAGTATGTGTATATATATAAAAGCCCCAAAGAAAAATAATTAAGAAAAATGCTTCCGAAGCGCGTAATCGAACCAGGGACCTCTTGCTCCGCAGCGAATGGCGCTAACCACTACGCCACGAAACGCAGATCCTCCACGTAGCTAACGGCGAGCGTTATATACACACCCTTTACCGCTGGACGGACTCGGAGACGCTAGGCGCTTATAAGCGTTTCTTCATTACCAGCGAGATGGCGCTAGGAGCGCGGCGGGCGGATTTAAAAGTCGTCGGCGAGCTCGCTCGCTTCTTATATTTGCGCAGGGAGAACCTTGCCCTTCCGCTGTCTGCTCGCGCGGTTTTCTCGTGCTGAGGGGAAGAGGGATGTTTCACGCTTTCACCGTGATGTCCGCGCTCATGTTACGGAGCGTACGAAAGTCACTCGAGCTCAAGGGACGCCGCTAAACGAACAAACAGAAGGTGAGCGCGAACTATCAAGTGTCACAGCCCGACACTTGAAGCACTCTAGTTTCCTTCGCTGCTTTGGCCGCCTTTGCAACAGGAGCGCTGTTCAAACTGAGAGTATCCATTGGCAAGCCTCACTTCGTATAGCATTAGTTTCTTGCTATCGCATTCATTGCTTCGCCCTTGCGGCGAAGCCGTGACTTCTTTTTATACTTCACTAAAGCGGTGCACCAGCTATCGCCTGCGCATCTGGTTGCGCAGGGCGACTAGTTTCGGTTTCATCCTTTGGGTGGTTCCCTCTTCGTGCGCCCGCAAAACTGATGGCTATCTGGTTTAGAATGTCGCAAAGGGCGACTGCTTTGTGACTCTCTCGTTTATTGCTGCCCAGGGAGCGATTACGCCTGCTTCCGTGCAGGCACTGACTTAAACAATGCCGCTGTGGTTGCATTTCAAGTTTTGGGGACTCGCAAAAACCACTCCCGTCTCGTCGGCGATGAGACAAAGATGATTATAGGTTTCTCACTTGTTTTTGCTTTGCGGACGAGCGCACAACCATATGATTTCCTCCAATGCGCACTGGCTGCTATGCTGCAATTGACTTGAGTGGCAATTCCTCCAAATCACCATTCAACTACCAAATCGGAATCTGATTAAATTGGACATCAGTCCGTCAGACGAGGAGTCACTTTCGAGTTAAGACTCGGATGTCGATGAATGAGCGACATCTGAATTGCGCGCACGGCAAGGCGATGCTGGCTGGATCAAAGGTAACTTTTCTCCCTCTGTGTTTCCATTTGACGACACTTCGTGCACTTACTTTTGTACATCTGTGAACAATGTTTATTGCAAAGTATCATTTTAACAGTCGTATAAGCTTTATTTAGAATTTACTTTGCTGTTTCTCATGAGTGAACTATATGTGTAACAACACAAACGATTTTTTGTCTATGGTCGCCCTAAAAAATTTACGAAGATTTCTTTCTGATATATATTAGTCTGAAGAATTTAAATCGGTAATAAAAATCGACCCTGGGGGGTTGGCATTTGAAGAAAAAACTCGACCCTCACAGGGTTAAAGGCTGCTATAAAGAAAAGTACACAAGTTTCTACCACTTTGCTTTGCCAAGGTTGCATCAGGTTTATATAATACTGACTCATAACAAATTTAGCCGAATTGAAATTCAGTTGCAGTTGGCCTTTTTTAGGTTCTTTGATTTACCAGTTTGCCAAACAAAACCCATGAAACACTACGGAAGTATGCGAGACACTGCCACGTCCCTTTTGCAAAATATCAAGGCATGGCTTTCGTGTAACATCACTGTTACAAAATACACCCAAAATCATCAGTGCCTTTGCAGAGTCCCAGATACCACTGATACATATGTTGATGCTTAATAGAATACGGTACTGAGCGAGTTGGTGCATTGTCCGAAAATAAAAGCGGAGCGCAAAAAGGACGGGACACAAGAGACAAGAAGACGGGACGGGCGCTCCCTACCAACTGATTTTATTACGAAATAATTGGTGGAATATATACAGAGCGTACGCCACAAGCGCGCCTGCGCACACATCGCAAAACTAATCAGAAAATCTACTGCATATTGCGGCAAAGCAATTGAAATTCCCGCTCCCGCAAACGCGCTGACGCAGTCTGCGCCCTTCATTTTCAAGTAGAACGCCTCCAACAGTTTGCGAGCAACCGATTCTCCGCTTGCCATAGCATAGCATGCACTGCCATAGCATAGGCATGCTATGGCAGTGAATCAACACATATGTATCACGTAAGGCAACTTCACGGGGCACCTGTGGCGGCCACATGTCTGTGAATGGTTGCTCTTGGTGTTCATTTATGGTCGATTCACAAAATAAAGTCAAAGTAGTGGGTCTTGGTTTTATCTCGTGAATCGTATTTCAAACAAAGGCATTTTCAAGTACCATTCTACTGTCATAACAAGGTTTGATTGCCATTTTACGCTGCATGATAAACTTGCTCCACATAGGCCAAGTTTAAAGCAGTGCGTCACATGCATAAAATATAGTAGAGTGGATACAGACAAATAACACGTACAATAAGGCAAGTTCACAGGCTTTGTAACAACTGCGTAGGTGCAAGAGTCTAAGTTAAGCAGTTCTGCTATTGACCACGCTAGAAAGCATGTGTCCGTAATACATAAATGTGTTCGTAAACAATGCGTCCATAACACCGTAAAACTCCTTGTCCATACATTTGGCACTTTGGGCCATGTATGCTGTCAATATGTTCGAATACAAACTCACCGTGCCTCGTGATTACGCACATAAACTTTCTCGTATTTCAGAGTAAACTTCGTAATCAAAGCTGCAGTTTCTTAGCTACACAGGTACACAAGTTGAGACTAAAGTGTCCTATGACTGGTAAGCTGCTGCAACTCGCTAATACGTTTGAATACTGGCCAAAAATTGAAGCGCACCCTCCCAGCAGGCAAAACCGGAATTCTCTAGAGAACGGTTCGTGTAAATACACAGTTTTCCGTGTAAACGTTAAGAGTTGCGATGTAAACATTAAATGGTCTCGTAAAAATGAATATAAAACACTGAGGTAAATGGGAAATGTTTCAGTACAAACCCTTCAACACGTTTGGCAATAGCGCACTGTGCAATGCCATCTGCTTACAAAAACGCAGTGAAGTCATGTGAAATGTCTTGGAAGAACACAGGGAGAAAGTGAGATTCTTAACACTCCAGAGTCAACTTTTCAAAGATCTGCACTCTGAGGGGCTGGTGCTGTAGAAGCACCAGTGCACATACGTGCATGACAAAAGGGAAAAGATGCAGCGGCATGAAAAAAGTGCTTTTCAACCGCGTTTTATGCACTCTCCTGTCTGTAGCACTTTCCTTTCACCAACAGCCGTTTTTTACGGTATATATCATGCAAACAGAATAACCATCACAAATAAATGACAAATATAACACTGGTAAGCACATTCCTTTGGTATAATATTACTGTGAGGGCGATCAGAAGCTTGGGAAGACGAGGTTACGTGATTTTATAATTTCCTCTTGCTTGCGAAGCACCCAGCCTACCCAATAATTATATTTTGCAGCTGTCATTTTGTAAGCAAATTAAGGAAGCACCTTTTTCTACGGCTGGGCTCAACCATGGAAGTTGATGTGTGTCTGCCGCACCCAAGACGAAACAGACTGGCCAATCTTGGCATTTCGGACCACAGAACACACACCATAAAAAAGCTGCGCAGAGTACTGCTGCCATTGGTAGCTAGTGAGCAGGTGCTTCGGTCTCACAAAGCAGCCCGGCTACTTCAAGGCAGCAAACTTGTTGCTGCCTTGAAGACAAGATCACTTCTTGATTTGTGCCCGTGTTTGATGGAAGTACCCAAATGACCTTCCGCCATTCTCGGTCAGTAGAAATATCACTCACCTCCCCTTCCCACCCCTCAAAGGTATTTTTAAACACAGCGGCGATAAGAACTACGTGGGCGTCCCCGGTACCTTGCGTTTCGTCAGGAGTCAGGAGACCGCCGGGAGGTCTCGTCACACGGCTTCTTCGGCGCGGGCGCCTCTCCGTAAGAGTCCGAATCGCCAATGCCGCAGTCCGTCAGCAGCTGTTTGATGTTCGCATGCTTCATCTTTCTCTGCTTGGACTTATCCTCACGATCCTTTTGTGTGTGAGACGACCCCTTTGACGACGACGACTAGTCCTGCCTGTGCGACGTCGAAGTCTTCTTGAAGAAGAATGCTTGTCATGCTTATCCCGGTGATGCCTGCTCTTTTCCTGCGCTGACTCTTTCTCCTTCCGACCTCCGCCGGACGTCGAGGACGATGGCTCTTTCTCGACTTTCTGAGAGTGGGATGCCTCCGCGTTCCGCTCGCGCAACTCCCTGTGCTCGGTTCTGGCCTTGTGCTCTTTTTCGCGGGAGGAGCTACTGCCGCCTGCACCGCGCGAGGAAGACGCAGCCGCAGCCGGCGGCAGGTCGTGGCTTTTCGCCTTCTCTCTTTCTCCGCGATGCGAGGACGTCTTCGGTTTGTCGGCGTCTTTGGGTGAAATATCTGCCCGGTGTTGGTCGCCGTGGCGGCTCAAACCCGACCGGACCGACGGGCTGCCGCCTCGAGAGACTGCTGCTGCCGTCGGCTTGGAAACCCTGAGTGGCCGAGACTGTCCTCGTCCTGCTGCGTTGTGTCTTGGAGGGGGACGCGCTTCTCGGGGAACCGGCTGCGACAGTGAGGATATCTTCTTGCCATCGCCTTCTACCCTGCTGGTGGCGCCCTTGGCGTCTCACTGCGAGGGGGTGCAGAAGCTTCCTGTCGAGGCGTTTAGACTTGTTTGTTTCGAACTGGAAGCAATTAGAAACAAAAGAGGCTTTAAAGGGGTACTGATACCTTTTTTCGAAGGCGAGTTTACTATGCCACACAAATCTCCTGTATGCAGAGGCGGCTCTGAACAAATGTTAAGCTCAGCAAATGCTTTGCTGAGCTTACCTTTGGTAATAAAGTCAATTTTTCCACGGTGCGCCCTACTGACATCGACACTAGCTTGACATCAGGCTACAGTACAACATCTGGTGACTTCACGCAGCAGTCTGGCTAGTTGTGATGTCGTTAGGTACCAAAACTTCCAAGATGGCCGCTTGTGCGTAATCAAAACATCCAAAATTGCCGCTTGTGCGTGACCAACGGGGCCACGGTGTGGAGCGGCCGTGGAAACGTCGCTATATATTGTGCGAGCACGTGACAAGAAGCTCATACTGTGTTGTGACGTCAGGGTACAGCAGGAACCGCAACTAGCTTTCAAAAACACTAATTACTTTTTCAGGGCTCACTCGCGCTTAGCACTACATTTTCTAGGCTCTTGAGAGCTTGACCTTTCATTTGACGCAAGAAAAAAACTGAAAATATTCGTGTCAGTACCTAATCGCTTTCCATCCACTACTGCCCTTCCTTTCCTTCGGCACAGGACTTACTTTCGCAAACCATAAGAGGTGCATGAACCAGATACGAACTGAATAGTGCCAAAAGCCGATGAATTGAATAGTTTTCAAAGCATGAATCACTGTTTTCACTACTAATTATAAAACACAGGTAAATCCTAGCACTACTAATAACCTTAGTGCGATTCCTTTACTGGGATCGTCATT
This sequence comes from Rhipicephalus sanguineus, assembly GCF_013339695.2. NCBI lineage: Eukaryota > Metazoa > Arthropoda > Arachnida > Ixodida > Ixodidae > Rhipicephalus > Rhipicephalus sanguineus. Next base: position 19,105 of record NW_023614841.1, read on the forward strand.
ATGAAGCATTGACCTGCTGAAGTGGAGGGCTCCAGAAATTTTGACTATCTGGTGTTCTTTAACGTGAACCTAAATCTAAGTACACGTGCCTCTAGCATTCGCATCAAAATGCGGCTGCCATGCCCGGCATTAGATCCAGTGACCTTTGGGACATCAGTTGAGCACGATAACCACTAGACCACCGTGTCGGGTGATTATTAAAAACACAAATTGAACAAATAGGTAATTAGTTTGCACGGTCTGACTCTTCAAAGAGCACGAATGATCACGGTTAAATGGTGAACACTCATTTCTCGAGACACACAGCGTGCTAAGCTGAGTAACCTCTCAAGTTTCTAACTGCAGGTGCGGAGATTAGGTTCACTTACATTTGCTAGAATTTTTTGTTCTATTGAGCACAATTGGAGAGTGTGAAAACTCTTTGAAAAAATTTCCATTTAGAAATAGCGGCTATTCGCATGGACCGAATGCAACGGGACAATAATAAGTTTATTATTCAAAGGAGTCAAACGTTCATAAACTCCCTCCAGTTGCATTGTTTTACACATTACACGACTCATCCAACCTCTATATCCTAAGAAACTGAAGACACTCACAGCCTCTTCAATGCCGTTTTTTCGTCCGGAGTCTTTGATCGTGGTGCCACGGCAGGTTTGAAATAGCCGCTGATTCCCCGTGGAGTGTTGTTCTGCGTTGTCTGGCTGTTTGAACCTGATGACAAAGGTGACGCGAACACCACGCCGAGACTTTTTGCGGGGCACTGATAATGTTGCTGTTATCAGTACCATAAATTAGCAACAGGCATACGTGATAGACTACAATACGAAAGGTACTGGGATCGATACCCATCACCTCCACCAGATGTCCTATGGCTGTTTATTAACAACGTACTGACGACTTGTGCAGCCGAAGTAGCGCCGGTCCAACAGGAACACAGATCACGCGCACAACAACAGACGATCGAGCGTGGCTTCTTCCTCCTCTTCACTACAAAGCACATATCTCTGGTTAAGGGAGGGACGAAAGAATGGGAATGGATCAAGGCTTCGTTTACATTTTTAGACGCATAAAAACCAACAACAATAGAGCCAAGGAAGTAATAAGGGACATTATTTGTACTTTTGGAACTGTAGTGCAGTAATTATGATATAATGTGAAGAAATTAAACTGGACCATGAGACAACTTGCTGCCGATAGGGACCGAGCCTACAACCTTCGACGACAGCCAATGTCCCCAATACCTTCCTTGGCTGCATTGTCTGTTGGTTCCATTTGATTAAGGAAGGGGCTATTCTTCCACTCTGGATTAAGAGCGGGCCTGTCAGAATGCAGAAATATACGTGCGTACCTTAGCTTGTTGTGCCAGTTCACTCATCATCAGGCGACGTATGCTGACGGTCAGTTCGGACTTGAGCACAGATTTCCTTTCGAACATCCCACCTGAAGAAACAAAGTGTTTTGACAAACCATGAACGCTGCAAACTGAAGAGAACAGAGACGGGAAACGGCCAGAAAGGTCGTGCTGTACTATTAGACGATCACTTATGGTGACAGCGTTGTTTTGCCTGACGTATAATTTTACGCGTCCAATTATTTGTCCAGACTTGTCTCGTCTCTTCCATTTTGTGTTTGTCTTACTCCCAACCCTCATTTAAGGCTAGGTTTCACCAACTGGCACCGCAAGAAGCACCCTTAAGATAATCTTGCGTGTCTAAAGATTGAAGTGACTACTTGCCCGCCTATCCTCAACCAGCCAATCAGTGCGCATTGATAGAGATACCGCCAAACGTGATCGGCTAGGGATACGGCCCCTGGAAGCTCGGGAAACAGGCGATGCTCGCATAGTCGATCTCACCGTAATCTTTAAACTTGCAAATGGACTCATGGACGTGCTTGGCCTTCCTCGCTTCCCACTTGGCATCATCCTTGCGTGCCACCATCACGAACGGTGGAAGGTTGGCTCGTTTCTTCATATTGTAGGTCACCTTGACGTCCTCTGTTGATGGAGGGTAGGCAAGCAATTGAAAAAATAAAATTCAAGTGTTCACGTGCTCAATAACTATAATTTAATATATTTTGAAATTACTAACATGAGGCCCCCTCTGAGTATTGTAATTCTGGGACCTCCTCCAGTAGTAATGACAAAGACAATACGGTTATGAGGCATGCCGTAGTGTGGGACTTCTGAGTGCAAAGCTACAGATTCATAAACATTGCGAGTATATTCGAAAAATTTATGTTTATCAACTTTCGTAAAGCATGAATTCATCGAATTAAGTTGAATCAAATTACAAATCGAAATTCCGCTCACTAGAGCTGGTACAATTTCACTTTCTCAGCTTCAACACATTTTGTTGAAATCGGTCCAGCAGTTGCCTCATGAAATCACATCCGCATTTCACCTGTGCAGTCTAAGAAAAACTGAAGTTTGGGGCTGTGCTAGTCTGTGCTATAGGAGCGAATTTCGTACAGACAGGTTCCATAGACATGTTCTGCATAAACGGTTTCTGTACACATGTGTTCCCTGCGCAAGGATTCCGTAGATGAAGGCTCCATGTTTCAGTCGTTACTACCGTAAAATCCCGAGCAAGCGCTCAGGAGCACATGAGCAAGTGCCCCCTTGCCCTTTTCGGGAGATTTGAAATATGCGTCCATGACCGAGCAAGCCCCCCTCTCCTACCACAACCTTTTTTTTTCCAACCTGTTCTGCGCTACAGAATCCTGCATCAGAGGTTCTTAGGAACCCAAGTTCTGAGAGTCTTTAGAAAGTGCACGATTTCTTAGTACTTTACATCGTGCCGCCTCAGGGTTGCATTCCAAGTTGTCACCAATTGTCGGAACATTTGAAGAACGCCTTTCCCTCTTGTCATAACACGTGAAATTTCACGCGAGGATTCCCTCCAGTTCAGTAAAAGCAGTAAATGCATGAGTATTCAATAAAGTATTTGTTAGAAGCACAGGTGCCCATTCTTCTTGGAGGCTATTCCGTCGCCATCTTGAATTTTGGTCGGCGACTGAGCAAGAGCCCCAACTGCAAGTCTTGTCCGATTATCTTTCCCCGCAAAAAGGGGGGGGGAGCCTTGCTCGGGATTTTACGCCATGCACATTTGAAAACTGTACCACGAGACTATATGATGCCAAGGCCATGATGCAACAAATGTAAGATGGCACACTAGAAAATACGCCACATCACAAGTCCACTCACCAAGTGTCAAGTCGCCATTGACGCTTTCCAATGCTCCTGGTTTCGCAAGTGACGACATCAGACAGTTTCTTCTCCAGGACATTGCACAGTTTCATTTCTATGGCCTGGCAGCAAATGGAGATGAATGTAAAAAGATGGATTGGTTTTCTCACCGGTACTGCATTTTTAATTTTTTTAGAAAACTTCGAGCGCAATTGCAAGGACGCTGGATGAAGAAAACTACACAGACCACATGCATTCACAGACGGAGTGTGGAGACACCTAAGTACACAAAAAGTGTTTCCATACATGCGGTAAAGATCACCTGCCACTGCAATTTCAATGTACGTTCCTTCTATTCTTCTATTGTTCCTTCTATTGCTCACATGTTTGGAAGGCCCGTCGCAAGTTCGTCCATTTGTAAGCTGAGGATTTTCGCACATCATCTTGAGTTTTTTGACCAACCCATACCTCTCCGTCTGCTTGCGCCGATTAATTTCCCTGTGCCAACCACCGGAGTGATCCTGCGTGAAGTTTAGGGGGTCTTAATGTTTATATTTTAAAACTGACCCTAAGGGGCGCATCAAATCACCACAGTTTATATTGGATGGACAAGTGAACACCGTGAGACATGGCTTGCCCACAGGCTTCTGATCACCAGACTGAAAACCTCTGCTTCACGCTTCTCCAATAGTTCCAAGGATTCTGATAAACCGCCGCATCACGAATTGCCGAAGCTCAGACAATTCAATCTGCTTTCTCTAGACGAGGTTTCAATTCGGAAAAGCTAGAGATAACTTACGACCGTGGTGCCGCCAATAAGAGGGCACTTAATTCAATTCTCATTTCAGAGAAAATTAGGTGGCTAAATAAAGTTCGATAAATAGAGATAGCCGCTTCGCAAGCACACTTGACCCAGATCGTACTACAATTGCGCCATGTGAAAATGTGCAAGCCAAATGAACAGTTAAGGAATGAGCGAATTCCAGAAATTGAAATCCGGCAAAATTTCCATGGCAAAAAAGTGAAACTCGTCCTGGTTTCTTTCTTTGTGAAATTACTTCTCATCTAATTGGTTAATTGGCGATTGTATCGCCCACTCAGAAAATTAGCTTAACCCTTTAATGCCTGAATTATAAAAGCGCCGAAGAAAAAAATTTCTTTTTCATTTTTCAGCTTTAAATAGCAACCTTAATTTAAATCAACAGTTGTATTATCCAAAATGCAACTTTAATGCATACTTTTAGGTATGTCGCGAATTCGCGACAACCGGCACTTAAGCCAGTAGTAGCTCAATATGTTCAGTGCAACGCAAGTATGGCATCGCCGCGTCAAAAAAGCGGATCTCTTCAGGGCAACGTAACTTGGCGTCGTCATTATTGTTAAATGCAAGTTTGACTTTATTGCCTCCCACCAATCACGTGACATCGTGTCGGCCACCTTGTGTGCCCTAGTATGTGCCCAGTATAGCCGACTTCTTGGGAGCCGACAGAATGACATGAAGGTGACGCCATCGAGAAATAGATCTTGCTCAGCACGAGACAGAGCCAGTCCTTTGTTCGGATTTTTCTGCGTCGCAAACAGATTGCTCTGCTGAACGATGTGTTCCGTGAAGGTGTCATAAAAAGTTCCTTGAAATATTGAATAGGAGGACAGTGCCACATTGAGGATGAGCGGTTTTCCAGTGTGGCATTTCCCGCTGTTCTGGACAGTCTTTTTTTTCCACGGCACTGCATGTTTTAGAGAGGCACTATCTTGGCTGGTCTACCACATCTTCGTCTTTATCCTCACTGCTCGATGAAGACACTCGTGCTTGTGAATGAGGATCGGGATCAACATCGTCGTCTTCGCTGTCACTGAAACAGCTGTCGTCACTTTTATCTTCAGGTGGCAAGCGCCTGCGAAGCCTTTTTTTCCCATAAAATGAGCAAAGTCCATCATGAACTTGTTATACCGGCAGTCATCATTGACTGACTCAAATGCCGGATGTCGCGAATTCGCGACATACCACAGAAGCGAGGATAGTGCAGGAAATAACGTACTTCAAAACAACGTGACATGTCGTGTGCAACCTCTTGTATGCGTGCACATCGAAAAAATGTTATAGAAGATGGAACTTACGTCCCTCGGGCAGAAAAAAACGAAGAAGTGAGAGCTGTTGCACGTGCTTCGCGCTCTCCGGCAACTGATAAACACGGGTTCCAGCTTGCAATACCTTACATGCAATGGCGCTAGATGTCTCGTGCTGAAAGCTACGTTCGCCGCAAATACGTGACAGCCGCCGGTGAAGACACCAACGCGTTTCGTGTGTTACCTAATCGGCGTCTTTCGGTATGTCGGGAATTCGCGACAACCGGCAGTAAAGGGTTAATATTAAAAGATGAGACCTGCCCCCCAAATGAGCTGAAGTGTGTCAGATCCGATTAAACAATGGGTGTGCATGGTTAACGCCTATTGATCCAATCACTCAACGTATCCGCCTTTGTAACCGGCCGTTTCACGAGTACCTTCCTATTGTGCTCCCGTTTGAAGGCGATCTTTTGGAATTGGCGATGGTGGAGGGGAAGAGGCCGATGCCCGTTACTTTTAAGAAATCGTACTAATCCGCTCCTCATAATCCCCGCAGAAAACGTAGAACTTTCCCAAGTGCGCGCACGAGAAAAAACGCCCACAATGTCCTTCTGCGAGGGAAAAATCGAGAAACAGTGTTGAAGAGCAAAAAACAAAAAGAAGCAGCGCCTCCGTAGCGTAACGATGCAGTGTATCTTTTAAGCGCCAGTAACCGTGCAGCGACGCCCACCTAAAGAAACCTCCCGCGGCAGTTTATTGGCGGCATCAACGACTATCGGCGACCCTCTTCATGCAACGAAGGAGGGCACGCAGAAAAGAACATGCGAACGATTTTATTGCAAAGTACTGATATACAGCTAACGGCCACAGACACAGAAAAGTATTTGTAAAAACGAAGCCATAGTGAGTTTGGATAAATACGTCGAGTAAAAACAAGATAAGGCAGGCTAAGTGACAGCTGTGAAATTCCGCCAGAATGTTTAAATTACATAGAATTATTTACGCGCCACGAGTCTCAAACAGTAAAACATATAAACAAGGTTCAACGAAACTGCCAGCCAAATCGCTACCAGTACGAGAAACCCGCGAATGGCCCGAGCGCTTATACCGACTGCGGCGGTTCGGAAGGCGGGTCCTCCGGCGAAGCATTCGGCGAAGGTTCCAAAGGCAGTCGTAGGCCGCCTCCTCCCTGAAGCTGCGTCGTGCGCTGTCTCGTTCACGCTTCCAGCCACGACGTTGGCATGGGGCGCAGTGGGAAAACGGTGGTGGCTAGGCTCGCAGTACTCCAGGTTTCGGGCGTTCAGCCAATGCTCCAGGCGCGAGACGTGCAGCAGGCCCATGGTGCCCGAGCACTTGCACAACGACACAGATTCCGTCTGGTCTCCCTCGTGGCAAATGAAGTATATGGGTCCGCTACTAGCCGTAATGTTGAGACAGCCGGCAAGTGAACTGGCAGGGCTGCCAGAACATTTCGGGCCGCTACCAGAGGCGCTCGTCACATCGGGGCTGAGAGGACACGGCTTCAGTACGTTTTGGGTGGAACAATAACAGTCTTTTGGCGTCTTCGCGTTCTGGGCTCGAATCGCCGAACACAAGGTAACCTTCGGGAGTGCACGACGGCGAAGACTCCATGTCAAAATAGAGCTCCCGGCCGGCGGCGCCATCGCGCTTGGGAGGCGGTGAAGGAGAGGACGACGGCGAGTGGCCGTCCTCGTCGTTGACTATCGGAGCCTTCCTGTTGCGAGAGCTCTGTCTTCGGAAAGCACGGCGGCGCGGTATCTGGACGGCAATTTCACGCAGCCGTGAGCAGTGGGCTCCCGTCACAGATGGAGCAGAGGACAGCGCTCGATTGCGTGGGCGTATCTTCGGTAAGATCCCTGTACCCGTCGTTGGGCATAACTGCGTCTGTTTGTGAATGCTGGTCACTGACTTTCTGAAGAAAAACCAGAAAAGCCAACACCACCTAGACTACCTCAAGGACTCTCCATACCCACCGTGACGTCACGGTACTTGCCCGCACCGCTCGCTTTGCGGTTTTGGATACTGCCAACATTCCCCCTTATTAATGGCGTTGGAGGTGCGCACGGCGTGATAACTTAACGAGCGCTAGAATTTCGTGTACGCGCTTACTGAGACTGAGTAATTGTATAGCAGGAATTGCAAAAAACATTGACCCGCTTTGAGAAAAGCTGAACGCTGTTTGTTCATGCTTTCACGTGTACGATTGAAAATCGGACGTTTCCTATATCCAATCACATACACATTTACATATACCCACTCAGCTTTTTTATCACCTCAACACACATTAAAACCATCTCAAACAAGCTCTTTCTGACTAATGTATTACCAAAAAAAAAAAGGACGGAAATACAAGCAGCCCACTTCTCTTCAATAAAAATGTCGCTACGCAACGCACACTTCACTTCTTTTTTAAATGCGAAGCATTTCTTAGCGAAGTTCTGCGACTTTGAGCGTATCTATCTATCTATCTATCTATCTATCTATCTATCTATCTATCTATCTATCTATCTATCTATCTATCTATCTATCTATCTATCTATCTATCTATCTATCTATCTATCTAGCCGCTTACGACTTTGTGCTCTCCTGGCCGTTTCGTTAATCGGATGTATACCAAAATTGGTGTGTCATAACATGGCCTTATTACGAACATAAATGACAGGTCATATCATGAAAATCATGACACGCATGTCATGAACAGCATGATTTACATGCCACGACCTTAGGCGCTTGCGGCCGTTCCTTTAATTTCATATGCACGAAATTGGTACGCCGTGACAAGAATTCATGACGAACATAATGACTGGTCCTAACAAGCAAATCATGACGCGCATGTCATGTGCAGCATGATTTACATGACATGGTCTCTGGGCGCTCGCGGCCGTTTAAATGAAGGGATATATACGAAAACTGGTATACCGAGAGATTTCTGTATGAAGAACATAACTGACTCGTGGTAACATGAAAATCATGACATGCATGTCATGTATGACATGATTTACATGCCACGCTCATGGCGCACTCGCGGTAGTTTCGCTAGATTGATATACACCAAAATTAGTATTGTGCTATGTGACTGTATGAAGAACATAAATAACAGGTCGTAGCATGAAAACCATGACATCCATGACATGTATGTCATGATTTACATGCGACGCTCATGGTGCATTTGCGGCCGTTTCGCTTGCATGATATACACCAAAATTGGTATTGCGCGACACGACCGTATGAGGAACGTAAGTGAGAGGTGGTCTAATGAAAATCATGACGTGCAAGTCATGTACAACCTGATTTACATGCCACGCTCATGGTGCGCTAGCGGCCGTTTCAGTAGATTGATATACACCAAAATTGGTATTGCGCGAAGTGACTGTATGAAGAACATGAATAACAGTTGGTAAAATGAAAACCATGACATGCATGTCATGTATGTCATGATTTACATGCCACGCTCATGATGCATTCGTGGCCGCTTCGCTAGCTTGATGTATACGAAAATTCTTATTGCGCGCAGCGACTGTATGACGAATGTAAATGAGACGTGGTAACATGAAAATCATGACATGCATGACATGTACGACATGATTTACATGTCATGCTCATGGCGCACTCGTGGCCGTTTCGCTTGCTTGATATCCACCAAAATTGGTGTTGTGCTATGTGACTGTATAAAGAACATGAATAACAGGTGCTGGCATGAAAACCATGACATATATGACATGTATGTCATGATTTACATGCCTCGCTCATGGTGCACTTGCGGCCGTTTCGCTGGCATAATATGCACCAAAATTGGTGTTGCGTGACACGACCGTATGACGAACGTAAGTGAGAGGTGGTAACATGAAAATCATGACATGCAAGTCATGTACAACCTGATTTACATGCCACGCTCATGGTGCGCTAGCGGCCGTTTCAGTAGATTGATATACACCAAATTGGTATTGCGCTAAGTGACTGTATGAAGAACATGAATAACAGTTGGTAAGATGAAACCATGACATGCATGTCATGTGTCATGATTTACATGCCACGCTCATGATGCATTCGCGGCCGTTTCGCTAGCTTGATAAATACCAAAATTGTATTGCGCGAAGCGACTGTATGACGAACGTAAATGAAAGCTGTTAACATGAAATCATGACATGCAAGTCATGTACAACCTGATTTACATGCCACGCTCATGGTGCGCTAGCGGCCGTTTCAGTAGATTGATATACACCAAAATTGGTATTGCGCTAAGTGACTGTATGAAGAACATGAATAACAGTTGGTAAGATGAAAACCATGACATGCATGTCATGTGTCATGAGTTACATGCCACGCTCATGATGCATTCGCGGCCGTTTCGCTAGCTTCATAATACCAAAATTGGTATTGCGCGAAGCGACTGTATGACGAACGTAACTGAAAGGTGTTAACATGAGAATCATGACATGCATGTCATGTATGGCATGATTTACATGCTATACTCGTGGTGCACTCGCGGCCATTTCGCTCGCTTATATACACCAAAATTGATATTGCGCGATGTGACTATGACGAACATAAATGAGAGGTCTTAACATGCGAATCATGTTATGCATGTCATGTACGGTATGATTTACATGCCACTGTCATGGTGTGCTTCCCGCCGTTTTGTTAACTGGATATATACCGAAATTGGTATGGTACGACTCGAGTGCGTGATGAACATAAGCGACAGGTGATGCATTGTATATACCAGAATATGCGTTTCATTGGCATGGTGTACACGAGATTGTGCATGCATGCCTGCATGGCAAACATGCGATATATGGTGGACTAGATGCCATGGCATGAATGATTCCATTTGGCTCAAAGACAAACAAGGCGATGTATGCAGCTCTTTGCTGGCTGCTTCGCATTACATCGATTCCCACAGTGCGTGGGATCTGCCGAATTTTTTAATGCATTTGCTTTGCGCATGGCCGCTTTTTTTTCTGGGCGTCACACTGCACTGCATGACGTTTCACTTTGGAAAAAAATGTTCAACATTGTGTTCATCGCTGCATTCACTACTGAGCGTATCAAAGTTTCGGACAGTCGGGGAAAACTGTGGGCACAGCATCTTCCCTCAGGCGAACTCTGTCACTTATAAGTTAGTCTTCTTCCTGTACTCTCATCGCAGTGGGTCAACGTGTTGACGAAGTCACTTTAATGGAAGTGAAATTCGCATACCTATATTTTGAACAAAACAAATAAAATGTCAGGGTAAAAGTAATATACTGAAAATTATCACGAATCGACTCACTGCGGCTTTACAACAAATAAATAAAAATATTAACTCAACAGCTTGTCTGTGCAGTGAATGACAATAATTGAAGTCTCTATACAATCTTACATAAGAATTGTTCACCAAGTTGTTCCCGTGTAATATTGATAAATATTTAATACTATCGTCTAAGCACGAAGCACGCGTGTTGTACTACATGAGGCAAAGCCATGAACATATGCATTAAGTGCTTGTAAGTGTTACTTATGTTTACTTACCTTCTAATCGACGCTTGGAGTGAAATCCTTCATTGGAATTGCTCGCAGCCACTTATCCTTCCGGTCAACCTCCCTCGGAAATGAAAAACGCCAGGCCTGCGCTGAAAACGCAGCACATTCACAGCGAAAGCTGGAGGAGCGGCGTTTCTAGAGCCCGTTGTAAGCTCTCTTGGAGCTACTAATAGAAGTACACTACCAAGGTACCCACTACGCCATAAATCACAATTTTTGTGAAGTTAGGAAGCACCTACTAAGCCAATATTCGTCATTCTGCGAAGAAGCGAGGCACCAGATGCACGTCTGTAAGGCATTATGTGAATTTTGTTGACGCGACGACTGATGACGATGAAGAGTTATGGCTCAGCCCTTTTAATGGGTTGAAAGCTTTTAAACGACCCACCAGTTATGCAATTTGCATTTAGTGACGCCCGGTCGCTATTTCCCTCTCCCGCCATGCTGTATAACATAAGTTGCCGTGGGAGTGAGACGGGGGGTGGGGCGAAGAACTTTACTGAGACCCCGAGGAAATGAATCATGCGCTTATGGGCTTGTCTTGTCTTGTCGCCTAGATCTTGGCTCATACCCACAAGGGGGATTGGCCACGGGTCTCCCTTTTCGGAGGTGCACTGAGGTACGGGGGCGGAGTCACTTTTCTTTTTGTTGTTGTTCGTTTCCTGACGTCACTTCCGTTTCTTTTTTTCTTCTTTTTCGCGTAGAGCGGCCAGGAGCGGCTGCATGTTTTCAAAAGTCTTTTTTTTCTTTTTGCGCGGGTAGGAACAACGCTGTGCAGAGACCTTTAATCGCGATTTGGCTAACCTCAGAGCCAAACTCGATCCGTGTCGGCCCTGATCGCGATCAAATGTGTTCGTACGACACCGGTATATGACACGGTATGAAAGCAAGCTTGACGGCTCGCAGAAGTTCGAGCCATCGTGGTGACCGCTGTTATGACGGTGGATACACAGGTAGTTGAAGGCGCACGTAATATTTCCAAGGTTATTGTCGTGATCGACTTGAACATAAGCCTCCTGTGTTCCCGAAGAATCTGACCTGGAAACTGGACTCGCTTGAGCGCTGGCCAGACGTCGGCTGAGTTCAGTAACGAACTCTGGAATTAAAACTGCTGAACGAGTTGGCTGGGTGAGTGGAGCATTAGTTAATGCGCGCTAAATATGTTAATACTTTAATGAGGACGCGTCCAATGTCGACCGCATCCTGGATTATTACGTTGGCCGTCGTTCCAGTACCAAACAGCTACTTGGTGGCCCGTCGGCTGGCCGTATGTCGTATCCAATCTTTACTCGCGCGTCGCAGGCGCACGAATAATAAATCGAGCAATGTTGCAGGAACAAAAGCAACAAAGCGTGTATCATTGTATCACCATAGAGAAAGGTATCACTGCGCTCGAACTTCTGCGTGCCGTCGAGCTTGCTTTCACACCGTGCCATAATACCGGTGTCGCACGGACACTTTTGATCGCGATCGACAGCCAACGTATCCAGGATGCGGTCGACAGTTCGGTATTGAACTCAGCTGACGTCTGGCCAGCGCTCAAGCGAGTCCAGTTTCCAGGTCAGATTCTTCGGGAACACAGGAGGCTTATGTTCAAGTCGATCACGACAATAACCTTGGAAATATTACGTGCGCCTTCACCGACCTGCTTATCCACCGTCATAACAGCGGTCACCACGATGGCTCGAACTTCTGCGAGCCGTCAAGCTTGCTTTCACACCGTGTCATATACCGGTGTCGTACGGACACTTGCTCGCAATCAGGGCCGACACGGATCGAGTTTGGCTCTGAGGTTAGCCAAATCACGATTAAACCATGCAGCCGACCTTGATGAGCGATCAAATGTGCCCATGTCAGCAGAGAACATCGTGTCAGGATGTCAGCCTGTCGGCGCTGTCGGGTTAGTCGGGTCCATGCTCTGCAGTGTTGTCCCTCCTACCCGCGCAAAAAAAAAAAAACAAAAACAAAAATAATGACTTCAGAAAACATACAGCCGCTCCACGCAAAAAAAGAAAAAACGGAAGTGACGTCAGGAAACGAACAATAACAAAAAGAAAAGTGACTCCGCCCCGTACCTCAATGCACCTCCGGAAAGGGAGACCCATTGGCCACACTGTACTTTATACTGTAAATGATTGACACAACGCTCGATAAAAAAAAAAGTGAAAGGGGCAGAAGCTTTCGATAAACCATAATATATAAACAAGTTAGCAAAAATAAAGCAGGGGGTCAAAGAATGGATGTAACTGGCGGTACCACTAGCAGCGTATCCTTCCGGTTGCCTGAATGAATTTATGTAGCGATGACAGAATAACACTGCGGCCCGCACCCAACTGACTGGCTCCAAACGATAAAAGGGTGGGTGTATCAACTGCCAATCCGAGCATGCCAATCGGTCTCTCAAGAATTATTCCTTGGCAACCAGTACAAGTGCACTTGTGAGGAACCCACTACGCTATAAATCATTGTAATTTTTGAGAAGTAGGGAAGCAGGCACTATGCCATTTTTCGTCGTTCTAAAGAGAGCCGTGGTACCTGCTAAACGCATGTAAAGCATTATGCGCACTTTATTGATGCTGAAATACCTCCAGCCACAAATTCTTGGAGGAAACCCGACGTTTCGAGACCGGCTTGGTCTCTTCTTCAGGGGTCGTGGCCGAGTTAAGAAAGAACGGATACACGACAGCTTTCATCCGCCGTGTGGCACGCCGCATGCCGAGAGATCAGCTTCCCCACCGCGGAGACGCATCTGCGAACGACACACGTGACCCTCCTCCCACGCTGGCCACCCCACCGGATACAATGGTATCGAAGAAACCAGCCCAACGAGTCGTCATCCCGTATGTTCCTGGAACTAGCGAACAGCTCGCCAGGGTTCTCGGAAAAGCTGGGGTCACGGTGGTTCACAAGCCGGCCTCAACGCTCGCTCGCTTACTACCGCGGCCGAAAGATCGACCATCCCGGGAGCAACACCAGGGCGTGGTCTACAAAGTGTCATGTGCTGACTGTCCAGCGAGCTACATAGGCGAGAGTAAGTGCTTCCCGGAAAGAATGCGCCAACACAAAAACGACGTCAGAGAGTTTGAAATACAACGCAGTGCCCTTGCAGAGCATTGCGAGAAGCACGACCACAAAATTGACTTCGAGGGCGCTTCCATCATAAAAACGGAAAGGAATCTGGGAAGGAGGCTCTTACTCGAGTCGTGGCACATCCAGAACACACCTGCGAATGTGAACCGGTCCCTCGGAACAATGCCTCCGATCTACGTGCACGGCCTCCGGAACGTGAGGGAAAGAAAAAGGCGGAGCCAAAAACAAGCTGCGACGAAGCCCCCCTGATCAGCACAGTCACCCCTGAAGAAGAGACCAAGCCGGTCTCGAAACGTTGGGTTTCCTCCAAGAATTTGTGGCTGGAGGTATTTCAACTTCTTAATTCTTCCACCCAGCCAGACAGACTTCTGTCGAAATGTTTACATTTGTTGATGCTGTGCCTGATGACCATGAAGAATTATGGCGGAGCTCTTTGTAATGGGTTGGAAGCATTCAACAACCTACTGGTTGCGCGATTCGCATTGTGCGATGCCTGGTTACAGAATTAGCGTTGTGCGACGCTTGGTGCTTATTTTACTCTTCTACCACGCTATATTGCATATGTTAATGTGGTTCCTTCCCGACATGAAGCTTGTATAGGACCTTTTTGCGAAGCAGTTTCAAGCACCGGCATGGCTCAGAGGTTTAATACTGGGCTCCCACGCAGAGGGCCCAGGTTCGAACCTCGTTCCATCCTGGATTTTTTTTTACTTCGAGCGATAGCGCCAAAAACGGCCGCTGAAATGATCTCATAACAGCTTTCGCTGTCCCACACATGAACCTTTCGTCCACGGTCATACTTTACAGCGGGGGACACGACAACGGTCCGTGTCGCTGGGAGCGCACGACCACGTGTGGCACAAGGAATGTCACAAGAGGAACGTTTCACAGCGGTTCACTTCACGATACACGAATACATCACCAGCACAAACGCACAGTCACGTAGTATCCCTCGCCAACAAATCCACAGCCTAAATGAACATTCAGAAAAAAACGCCCACAAGAAATCGAAAACGTGCACACCACGTGCAACTTCCCGACGAAAAAATGTCCTGCCGAACTGGCCGAGCACACGAGATGCAAGCCCTTTCTCTGTAGGAATGTAAAGCTGACATGGAGGATTTTACATATCAGAAAAATTCGAAGTTCGCGCAAGTTTGATGCCGAACAAGCGTATTGGTGGCCACGGGATGCGCTTGAAGACGCTGACGAATGTTAGAAAAAAAAGATTAAAGACGTCACACCGACGCTGCCCGAGAACAATGTACTGGGGTAGGCTACAACCTACAATAAAACACTATACGCTTACGCATCACTTACGATAACTACCAGGGGAGCGAGGTTACATGTGGACCAAGATCAACCAGGACAGAGTCTTCTCGTTACATGTTTCTGCTGTTTTAGCTATGAACTATGCATCACATACTATCCTGCGTGTAAACGTACGTTAGTCAAGAAAACGCGCTACTAGAACACACAAGCAGCGACGCCTACTTCCGGTATCCACACCAACTCGCCCAAATCCCCGAATAGCTCGCCGGACTTTTTAATAAAGTTGTTGCTCTGCTCTGCTTTCGGATGATTAACTCGATGTACTGCTGTGTGAGATTTGCTGAGTCAAATGGACACTATCGCGTGCACAATATGTTAATGACGCTTTGATTATTTTCATACCTTATCCTGACGTACTGCCGAAAACGCAGGGCCGCGTCTCACAAGCGTCCATTGACATAGGACTGATTGCAACTATATACCTCCATTTGGCAATAAAGATGTTATCACAGCAGCACTGTTAAGGTCGAGGTTGGCCGTGTGTCGTAGATAGGAAATGATTGTCATCACGAACCGGCACGTGCCTTCTTGGTCCTCTTTTTCATCTCCTTCCTCTTCTGCTTAGCTACCAGAAGACGTGTGCCGATTTGTCTGGCGAGGGATTCAATAGCTTCACGGGCGAGAGAACGCGTAGAGAGGGAAATTCTTGGCAAGAAAACAAATTTTTGCCGAGTCAAGATTCGAACCAGCGCACCCACGATCTGAAGGCGAGCGTCCTAACCACTCGGCTATCCAGGCACGCTGACCGACCACAGCATAGCCTTGTATAGTGTAGTATACTATACAGGAGTGGGAAAGGGAAATGAGGAGGAGAGGTGTGGTTACAAGAGACCGACACTACACAGAGAGAGAAACGAAGACCTTGAACGAAAGATAAAAAAAGAGAAGAAAGGAAAGAATGATAGAAAACGACAGAAAGACAAAGAAAATGGACAGATTATTTTTGAAAACTTTTCAGCGCGAACGGAACGCAGCACAAAGAAGAGGACACAAGAAGAGCGCTGTCTAACAACTGAAGTTTATTGAAAGAAACATTCAAACACCTGACAACCAACAACGCATGCGCAAAAGTTACCTGTAGTCAAAGAACTCATTAAGCTTACGTAGTTCACGTGAACTACGTAAGCTGAGACGAGTAACTCAGGGGACGAACTGCAATTCATGATTACTGAATTGGACAAGGAAAGCACAACGGTAGGTCTGAAAATTATGCAGAAAACCAAAGTATTGTTCAGCAGTCTGGGAAGAGAACAGCGCTTTGCGATAGGTAACGAGGCACAGAAAGTGGCAACGGAATACGCCTACCTTGAGTAGGTATATTGACCGCAGATCCGAGCCACGAGACAGAAGTAGCTATAGAAGAATAAGAATGGTGTGGAGCGCGTTTCCCAAGCATTCTCAAATCATGAACCTATCATTTTCCTTTCCGTGGCTCCCTGCGTCGGCCTCCATTTAGGTGTACATTTCGATATACAGGAATATAAAACAGGCTTCAGCGCAATTCAGCGCCCGTCTTTGTGATCAGTGCAGTTTTCCGCGTTCCTCTAAGTTACCTCAAGAACGCTGTCATTGAAATGTCAGGTATTTTCTCTTAGTTCATCCATCCTGAAACTTCCCTGTCCGGCGCCAATACTTCGCAGCTGAAGAATGCGCTCTCATCCGTTTATTTTGCTATCTGCGTCTCTCGGGCCACTTGCCAGGTGTGGTCAAGGCTAATTAACGGCGGCAGAGGTTAATGAGCACGCTGGCCTTGTGCACACGTTAATATCAGACACGCCGCTGAAAGCAGCTCGACTCCTTACACCACCTGCCTCGTTTAACGTTATATCGTCCGCTCGAGACGCACGGCCCGCCGTGGCGCCTGGAAAATTCACGTGGCTACCTAATTTAATCACGTGTCTACTGAGTGGCCCAAACAACACAATGACAGCGATCCGTGCGTCGACGCCCTCGCTCCGCTTCGAATGACGGTATGTACGGAAACTTCCAGCTCATGCGATGACGTAGCTCCGAGGTCACGTTTACGTCACGAGAAGCACTCATGGCTATTGACATACAGACATAGGTGCGCGCCGCAAGTAAAGCTGGGGGGGGGGGGAGGCAGACGCCCCTTTCCTAGTCATCTAAGGGGGCCGCGGGCGTCATGTTTGTCCCCAAACCTTTCATCAGTCGGGCCTATTCTGTCATTGTTTAATATACAGAGTTGTGGCGACACTTGTTTTTTACTATAATGGCAGCCGACGGCCCCTTATGTTGCATTCCAAGAACTGTTCTCGCCTTTGCTCCCGGAAAACCGGGGACCAATTGCGGGCCGTTGCGAGAAGCACGTCATAGCTTCGTTTTTATTTTTTTGCATAGACTGCAAACCTTGTTTTGCTTTCGGACTCGACCACCGAGGGAGGGGGAGAAGGGGCGGCGGTGATCTGAGATGTTTAGATGGGTGACCTGAGGTGTTTAGATGAAACCTTGAGGCTTCGACTTGAAGTTGTTTTCCTCCGCGAATGGATCACATACAGGCACTTCAAAGAACTAGACAAAAGCCGATGTGCTAGACAATTATTTGTCAAATATGAACTGTACCACCAATGAGAAATTATAGATCGGTCGAAATTTATGCAATTTGGCAAACAAAGGATCTACCACGCGGTATGACTACGTTTGGTATTGTTGCGACGTCCGTCACTGCATATTTTTGCCAAAAACGACGGATGAAGCTGTCGTTTGGCCACTCCACCCTATTGTGGTTAAGACTAGCGTAAGATTTCGAGAAAGAAAAAATTCGGCAGATCCCACGCACTGTGGGAATCGATGTAATGCGAAGCAGCCAGCAAAGAGCTGCATACATCGCCTTGTTTGTCTTTGAGCCAAATGGAATCATTCATGCCATGGCATCTAGTCCACCATATATCGCATGTTTGCCATGCAGGCATGCATGCACAATCTAGTGTACACCATGCCAATGAAACGCATATTCTGGTATATACAATGCATCACCTGTCGCTTATGTTCATCACGCACTCGAGTCGTACCATACCAATTTCGGTATATATCCAGTTAACAAAACGGCCGGAAGCACACCATGACAGTGGCATGTAAATCATACCGTACATGACATGCATAACATGATTCGCATGTTAAGACCTCTCATTTATGTTCGTCATAGTCACATCGCGCAATATCAATTTTGGTGTATATCAAGCGAGCGAAATGGCCGCGAGTGCACCACGAGTATAGCATGTAAATCATGCCATACATGACATGCATGTCATGATTTTCATGTTAACACCTTTCATTTACGTTCGTCATACAGTCGCGTCGCGCAATACCAATTTTGGTATTTATGAAGCTAGCGAAACGGCCGCGAATGCATCATGAGCGTGGCATGTAAATCATGACACATGACATGCATGTCATGGTTTTCATCTTACCAACTGTTATTCATGTTCTTCATACAGTCACTTAGCGCAATACCAATTTTGGTGTATATCAATCTACTGAAACGGCCGCTAGCGCACCATGAGCGTGGCATGTAAATCAGGTTGTACATGACTTGCATGTCATGATTTTCATGTTAACAGCTTTCATTTACGTTCGTCATACAGTCGCTTCGCGCAATACCAATTTTGGTATTTATCAAGCTAGCGAAACGGCCGCGAATGCATCATGAGCGTGGCATGTAAATCATGACACATGACATGCATGTCATGGTTTTCATCTTACCAACTGTTATTCATGTTCTTCATACAGTCACTTAGCGCATACCAATTTTGGTGTATATCAATCTACTGAAACGGCCGCTAGCGCACCATGAGCGTGGCATGTAAATCAGGTTGTACATGACTTGCACGTCATGATTTTCATTAGACCACCTCTCACTTACGTTCCTCATATGGTCGTGTCGCGCAATACCAATTTTGGTGTATATCATGCAAGCGAAACGGCCGCAAATGCACCATGAGCGTCGCATGTAAATCATGACATACATGTCATGGATGTCATGGTTTTCATGCTACGACCTGTTATTTATGTTCTTCATACAGTCACATAGCACAATACTAATTTTGGTGTATATCAATCTAGCGAAACTACCGCGAGTGCGCCATGAGCGTGGCATGTAAATCATGTCATACATGACATGCATGTCATGATTTCATGTTACCACGAATCAGTTATGTTCTTCATACAGAAATCTCTCGGTATACCAGTTTTCGTATATATCCCTTCATTTAAACGGCCGCGAGCGCCCAGAGACCATGTCATGTAAATCATGCTGCACATGACATGCGCCTCATGATTTGCTTGTTAGGACCAGTCATTATGTTCGTCATGAATTCTTGTCACGGCGTACCAATTTTGGTGCATATGAAATTAAAGGAACGGCCGCAAGCGCCTAAGGTCGTGGAATGTAAATCATGCTGTTCATGACATGCGTGTCATGATTTTCATGATATGACCTGTCATTTATGTTCGTAATAAGGCCATGTTATGACACACCAATTTTGGTATACATCCGATGAACGAAACGGCCAGGAGAGCACAAAGTCGTAAGCGGCTAGATAGATAGATAGATAGATAGATAGATAGATAGATAGATAGATACGCTCAAAGTCGCAGAAGTTCGCTAAGAAATGCTTCGCATTTAAAAAAGAACGACAAGCTTTGAACGGAAAGCTTTCTAACTTACCAGGTATATGCGGCGCGTCACAAAGCAGGAAGGCACGCTGCTGCGGCAACACACACGGGTTCAGAGAAAAATCCCGACGGCCCGACAGGTCAGCAGGAGACTGATCGTTCGCATGTATAAATACGCGTAGGATGGCCACACGAACGATGAAACGTGCGCACACAGTTAAGCAACGGTGTTAAGATGTACAGGCGCTCTCAGAATAATTCGGAACGCCGGACACGCAGCAGCGCGCCGGCGGAGTATGCGCGCAGAAAAGTAGTACTATGGTCTGCGCGCGCGCGGTCTCTCTAGCAAGCAAACGTTGCTCCGTATTGCAGCTACATTCGCGTTATGTTGCTACAAAACGGTGCCCTGTGTGTCCCTTAGCGTTTTGATAAAGGGCGCTGGGTGGGTGGTGTCTGTGAGAAGCCGCGTGTGCGCATGCCGTCGTGCGTGTTCGTGTGCTTGGATGACACTTTTCTTTTGCTACTTTGCTTCATATTTATTATTTGATCAGATTATTTCCGGTAGGCGACTGTGACTAGCGCTCGCAAAGGACGGTGGTTTCATCTGATGCAACCGTGAACATATCGGTGGCCAGATTGATAAGGAGATACGAATATATTTGGAACACGGTGTAAGAATATTCAGGTGTTGACACTGCGCGCGCCTAAGCGGCCAGAAAATGTTCGGTCGTCGGTCCGTTGAGCGGTGCGCCATCTAATGGCTTGAGGCGGAGAGCGCCCGCGAGTAGCCGAATCACGGTGGTGCTGCGTCATCGCCGCCGCGCTCGCCGTGCCTTCTCCTGTTGCTCTCTCGATTTCGCCCCTCGACGCCGCTTGGCGGATGCACATTATCCAGCAAAATGGCACAGAAAAATGCGCGTTATCAGCAGCATGAGCCTTTATGTTCATAGATTGCGGTGCGCAGTATGATACAGGGCCTGGTCCGTCCAGCCCACCTTGTGATAATGCTAAAGAGCACCTAGCGCTACCCTTTTGGTGCAAGACAACACCAGTCTAGATGCACTAGGGAGCGAAACTAGCTCGCTAGGGAGGCCGCGCATGCGCACACCGTGCGTGCATTTATCCGCCGGTGCGCTCCGCCGGCGAGCGGCTGCATGCTCGGCGTTCCGAATTATTCTGGGAGCGCCTGTACAATTTAGGCGGGGGACACGAGCGTCGGACAAGGCGCAACGAACACCACCGCAAGCGGTACGGAATAACGTTTCTCGGCGCTGCCCTTAGCGCAGACCTATCATAGCACCATCATCCGATAAGAAAAGCGGCGCAGCATTCGAACGGAAAGTGGAACGAAAGTTTCGTCGCCATGGCAACCGCCTGAGGGATCCGGTCGCTTATCGCGCAAAGAAGCTGCTCCACTATTTATGCCTCGTCAGTGCCAGGGCCGCCCGTTGTCTAGCGCTATACTTTTTCTGTGTTTTATTTTTGCGGGATACCTCCGAGAAGCGCGCCAAAAGCACATTCTTCAGCAGCTCTGACTATAAAAGCAATCGTTTTGGTACTACGTCCAAAACCACGATATGATTTAAGAGACACGCCGTATAGGGATGGTGCCGGAAATGACGTGCACCAAAACCTGAGCACACGGGCCTCTATAGCATCTAAACTCCATCGAAATGTGGCTGCCACGGCCAGGACAAGGTCGATCCAAATAGGTCGCGAAGCTTCGGGCGAAAAGCGGTTCAGAGCCTATTGACAACGACACCAGCAAGGAGAGTTATGGGTGCTGCGATTGAAGCGCGACTATGTTTGGAGGGAACAAACACTAATACCGAAAAACAAGTTTTATTCAAGGGCGAAGCAATCTTTATGTTTTACAAATTACATTGATTTCCTGAACAATATTATGTAGGTGCTAAGAATGTAGGATAGTGTTTAATTATTACGAAAAACCTTTTTCTTAGCGCCCCTGATGAGAGGTACACGTCATTTTTATTCAGTGCAGCCCTTGCGGTGCATCGAAAGGCGCGCTCGTAAACTCGTCTGCAACGATACGCCCCCTCACGTGTTCCGGTTGATCGCACTTGCATGCGTTCTGTGAAATATTGTGGTGAGATTTGATTTTGGTGTTCGCGAAATTGCGAGGTGCGTTTCATAGTTGGGGAACGTGTTGGCTGCGGTGTTCAACGGGCAACGGCATGACGCGGTTAACATTTCACGCCGACCGCTTTCCTCGGTACTCGCGGAAGCGATGTGGTGTTCCAAGGATGCAATAGCAACACGCGTATGCCTGGCGAGCCCTCTCTTCCAGATAAGACACCGTGGCAACGGTTCGGAGTAGTGTGCTTGCTGGATTTTCATGGATCAGAATTCCTGCTGTCCGGCTTCCTTCGTGAATACGCAGTGCCTACTTTATTTCTTGCTATCGGTGAGCAGATCGCTAAGTTATCTGTCGTGCTACAATTCGCATGTCTTATACTTTACACGTAAGGTTAATTTATCGGAACATAAAGCAAAACATAGTGCATGTAGTGTACGCTCTTTTTGTACTTATTGCGACATTTGTTGCGCATTGTGTAGGGTGTGATAAAATTGCGTTATTGTGACCATTCAATAAAACTGAAATATTATTTTGGCGTGACCAGGCCTCATTTGTTCTAATTAGAACAGAAGCACACATGCAATGCGCGCTTTAAGTCCCCTGCGCATGTGCGAAGTAAATCAGCAACGTTGCAAACATGAGAGGTACGCTGCTGTTTACTTTATTCACACTATAGAAGATGACACGAACGCAGAATAAAAGCTCCAAGAATAAGGTTTCCTAGTAAAACCAAGGCGAATTGAACGGCGGTACACTTAAAAACCGCTGTTTAGTCACGGGTCGATATTAGTTTAGCTAGCGTTGGCTTCAAGCGCACTCGCCAAGGGGTTGCCGGCTCGCCGTAGCGCGAGTCCTTAGCGATCAGTGGCCATATTTCGAGGTCAAATTTCGCGCTAGTGACAACGAAATGACGTCACTTTTTTACCGGATATTGCATCACACCCGGTTTATTTTTTGTTCCGCCAGAAGTGTTCCCTCCTCACACAGATGGCGCTAAGCCCCATGAGCAGCCGATGAGCCGCCATTTTCTGAACGTATGTGCTCCTATGGAAGCTTCGCTACCATGTACTGTCGGCCGCAAAAGTTTGCGGGATGTGCAGCGCGTGGCGGAGCGACGGAAAACTGCATTGCTGCGTCACCTACCGTGACGCGGCCGGTGTTGAGGCTATCGGCCTCTGCGATTAGCGACGGCGCGTTTAGACAACGGGCCGTTGCCGGATCTAATCGCGGAGGCTGCGGCCGATAGCCTCAGCATCCGCCGCGTCACGGTAGGTGACGCAGAAATGCAGTTTTCCGTCGCTCCGCCACGCGCTGCACATCCCGCAGACTTTTGCGGCCGACAGTACATTTACCTTGGCCGGGATGCGATCCCGCGACATTTGGGTCAGCATTCGAGCACCATAACCATTAGACCATCGCGGCGGATGCTCTTGAGCAGCCCATAAAACATGCGTAATTTCGGTGACTTCACAGTAATTCGCGTGCTAGCGACGAAGGCCTGGTTTCAAAACCAGCACCCTCAAAGAAGTTTATTTTGTTTCGTGACTTCTAGAGCGTCGATCGTCTTGCATCGCAAAAGAACGGACGCACAGATTCTCGTTGAGGCGGCATACAAATGCTTACGCATTTGACATCTTCTCTAACGACCTCCGCTTACCAAAGCATAGTGACAAAAACTCACAGGGTCCCTTCTGCATTCACCTGAGACGACTCGAAGGCAAAAGCCATCTTTTTCTTCTCAGTCGATGTGTTGATCCTGTTCCGCCGCCCTGCGAAAGCTTTGTGCACATAACGTGGTTTTGCACTGCCTCCAGGGCACTTCACCTGCTTTTGCACAGCCTCCGTGATCAGAGCACATTTGATCAAGCCACGATGTCACGTGATTACGTCATCACGTGACATAACGCCACAAATTTTGGCATATATGACGTCATGTGGTGATGTGGCCACGTGATTTCTTTTGCATCACTGGTGCTGTTCCCGACGCCGCGGAACGCCGACGGCCAGTTTTCGCGTTTGATGAGGCATCTAAAGCTTTCGCCTATCTCTGACAGAGGGTCGCGCCCGCTACAGTCCTCTCACATTTATTTGAGCAACGCTTTCGGCCTGTTAGCTTAAATGAAAGGTATGATGGAAAATAAAAGAACGTGGCTTCTGTCTGAAACACATATGCCTCAGAACAGCATTGTCGCACATAGCATTCTGTCACACATATGCCTCAGAATAGCATTGCCCATGATCTCAACAGTTATGACGACATTCTGGTGTCATCTGAAACCAGAGACAGAACTACACATCACGTAAGTACATTGAAATTAGCCGCCTGAAAACACAGAGGAAGTCAGAGAGCCTTAAAAGTATGGGTGGCCGTGTACGCTGTCGGTGCCAGACAGAAGCTCGTCGACAACGACAGCGTGCAGCGTTCCCAGCCATGAACCGTATTTACCAAATTGTTTTCGGATACCTAGTTAACGAGCTTGAAGTGAGTGGTGTCGATGCCTTCTTAAGGCGCTGACACACACTTTTTCGCATTACGTGGGGAGAAACTGGAATTTCCAGCAGCGCCATACTGAGTTCAGAAAAAGAAACAAGTTGCCCGACTCCCCGTGCTACCTTCCCCCTTTCTGTTTCCTTTTCTTTCTTTTTTTTACCCATCACCTAGAGAAGTACGATGCTTTTAGGTAACATGTTTGTTGTTGCATAGTTGCTTGGTAGCGTAGAGTGTATTACAGCAGTCTGCATAAGATTGCGTCTAGAGTTAGTGTAAGTTACGTCAGTCATAAGCATCTCTAGCGCTTGCGTGTACCGCTTCAATAAATTTTCCTTTGTGGAGGAAGGGAATTTTGAGGGCTAGTTTTTTTTTTTTCGTTTGACACAACCTGAATGAAAAGTAGCAAACAATGAAGCCAAGGAAGCTATAGGGGACGTAAATTGTACTATTTCAAGTGTATTGTCATAATTGTGATGTGGATGTGCAGAACGTTAAGCGGACGAAAAGACCACTTTTCGCCAGCAGGGACCGAACCTGCAACCTTCAGATTACGCGCCCAATACTCTTACCAATTGAGCTACCGCGGCGGCGGCGGCTTCATTATCTGCTAGTTTTCATTAAGGTTGCGTCAAACAAAGAAAGGAGCCCTCAGAATTTCCTTTCTTCATTCATTTCAAAGCGAGGGTCTCGTTCCAGCAGTCTTGATGCCTTCAGGTAGTATGCGAGGGCTTATTGGTCAGCTGTCCGCTCGTCAAAGATTCACGTGCTACGTGAGGCCATCTGAGGAAAAGAAAAGTGTGTTCCACACTCGCTGTCATTCATGGCTACGGGCGCGCTGACTAACACTCCCAGGTTTCATGCAAATAAATACCCGATAAGTGGATGGGGGGACGACCGCCGCCGTAGCTCAATTGGTAAGAGCATCGGGCGCGTTATTCGAAGGTTGCAGGTTCGGTCCCTGCCGGCGGCAAGTTGTCTTTTCGTCCACTTTACGTTCTTCACATCCATGTCACAGTTACTATAGTACAGTTAAACAGTACAATTAACGTCTCCTGTGCCTTCCCTGGTTTCATCATCTGCTGGTTTTGGTTCAAGCTTATTAGAGTGCACCATACTCTAAATCATTGAACATTTGTTCTAAACACAGCCCACAAGTGTGAGGCGTGAAAAGTTGACCCGGTGATAAATTGACCCTTTGCAACAGCAGAGTACGTAACAGTCCCCTGATTTTGTAAACACAACCAATTGGCGGTGTGTGTCGACCACCCTAAGACTTTCACAGCTGCGTGTAGCACTCCCATAACATAGAGTACACGGTATTCTGAATCGTTAACCTTTATTTTTAAGAACGACAGCTCTAGTCTTCCAGGTACAAACCCAGGAAGCACCTTTGTACATGCATTTGACCTTTAAAGGCCAACTCCGGCGATTTTGCGAGGTTAAAGGGGCCCTGCGAAACTTTTGCGACTGCCTTATTTATCACCGCAAATGCGTGTAGTTATGAATGCCTCGATATTAGCCTGACGCTTTGGGTTCCTCAATGTCAACGGAAAATAAAAAGGCAACCGATTTTACTGCGGGCCTCGATGCTCACAGCGTACAGCGGGAGGCAAAGTAAGCCTCCCCTTCAGACTAGCGCCTCAAAAAACTTGAGTGGTTAAGCAGGTTAAACAATTCGCAAGCAAATAACCAAGGTCCATGAATTTATGCAGCATCGCATTTTGTGTCCGGGTATGTATTTACTACCTCATATCACATTTCTCGCGCTTCCTTTCTCCGCTCGACATGGTCGCTGTGCAGACAGCACCAGAACAGATTTGGAATGCGTTCCGCCTCTAGAATATGAAAGGTCCGGTTTTAGAGCGTCCATCGCATCATTCCAAGCCTGAAGTGGCTGTGAAGTGCCTCCCTGACCTTCACATCAGCACATTTTTGTTCGGTATTACTTGCTGATGGCGCTGTTTTTTCGTGCCTGTCCCGCACGAGGTTATTTATTGCACTTCTCAAACACCGAAAACGTAGAATGATAACAGGAACGTCACTTCTTGAACCTGAAAATTGCCTCTTGTCGCTGGTTCCATTCGCTGCTTGTCGACTTATTGTGATATTACGCTGTCTTCTTGTTCTTTTTTTTTTAATCAAGACAGTACAATAAAGTCATCTTTCGGAGAATCGCACATGCCTCAAGTGGTTCTTGTGCTTCGGTCTCGAAGGGCAACCTTTTTTTTTCGTTTGCTTACATTACTTCGTGCTTTGAACTGAGCTGAGCAATTGCTACGCGGCCGAATGCAATGTAAGCAAAAATGAGATGAAGCACGTCTCCGAGATTGTCTGACATTACTGAGAGATCTTTACCGAGTCTCCCATTATGATATTGGGCTAGCCACACAGCAGGCGTTGCAAAGCGCGATTAAGCAACGTGGCGAGTGTGTTTGCCTTATTCACAATTTTGCGCATATTTATCTTCCTAATGTGGTCGCAATCAGGTACCCGACATTCCTTTACTTATTACAGTATGTTACCGCCGACCCTGCTTTCACAAAAAAACAAATCGGAGTGCAACTGAAGCGCAAAGGACTGAAACATGTGCATTCCAGACCGTCTGTAGCGGGCCGATAATCTCAACGACCGCCATGTTGGATGTAAACTCGCGCCACCTATAGGCCGTGGTAGTTGCGAATACGCTCAGTTCGCAAGGTATAGCTGTTTTTCGCGGTACACGGGCAAAACAAAGCAACGTTTCGCGAGTGTAAAGGCGCTGGTAAATAAGCGCTATCTGTCAGCTTCAAAGTGCCTGAAACAGCAAGCAGCGGCGGCCCACGAGACGTTCCAGCAGAAGCACCAACGATGAGTAGAATGCCAATGCAGTTCTTAAGTAGCTTGTGTAAATTGGTAATTGCTTTGTATGTTTTCTTATAGCTGGCCTTGTGGTGTTCTTGCGTTAACATTCGGAACAACTCCCGAAGTAATCGGAGAAACGTAAATGGAGACGAGCGAACGCGTAGACCATTGTCCGGCTGCGCGCTAGGTGCGCGAATTAGTGTTTAAGATGACTCTCGGGTTTCCGTGCCATGATTATTCAAGTTCAACGTAACTCTAATCCCTAACAGACCATTTGGTTCCGCATGGCACGTTGCAATACAATGTTCATGGAACGACAGGAGCACAAACACCGATGCCTGTGTTGATGCGTGTCACCGTCGTAGTTAAAAGCTTGTGGCCCCTGATCGTTGTATAGGATAATAAACAGATATACGACGGGTGAGCTCTAAATTCGGCGTAGAAACAACACGATGATGAAGTGAAAATAAGCTTGTTCCACATATGAAAGCATGGCATGGCGTAAGTTCGCTTCGGCGCGAGCCGCCGCCATCAGCGATATGCCGAGAGGGCGCCAGTTTTTGGTAACATTATTGTCAGTTTGTTTTCTGGCGAGTATTTGAGAAGCATTACGACTAGCGCACGTCTCCAGGTAACGACGTGGCTTTAACGAACGTGGGCCGATTATTCACGACACCCAGGCTGCCGCGCGAAACAAAAAAAAAATGAAAAATAAAGATGTGCAGTTGTCATAATGCTACCTGCACTTACCGTCACAAAATTAAGTCGAGAAAGAACGTGCTCTCGAGGAAACTTTACAGATGCGCACCTGCGAGAAAGCACACATGTCATGTGGGCCTTTATGTCATGTAGATTGGAAAGTGCTAATTTGATAATCTCGAAATTGCACGCACTAAGATGGAACATTTTCTAGCCGCAGGCACTGTAAATCACGTGGTGTAGCATAAAAATCAGAGAGGTTGATTTTATGAGAGAACAACTCTTGGCCAAACATTTCGTGTATTAATCGTCAGCCTTGACGTTGGTTCTCTTTGGTGCAGATGATAAAGCGTACAAGCACCCAAGCAGAATTACAAGCTGGTGTGATGACTTGAAGAAGTGACCATAAATGCAGACACCACATGTAATATACTAATTGTGCGAGAAGTGCGACCTAAGAGAAGTGAAGTCATTTAAAAGCATTGTGCACTTGGTATGCCTCAGTGTTTTACGCTTCCGTAGCTGTTGCCGCAGCCAAACACAGCTCAGTGGTGGCTTGTCGACCTGTTCTCGTCTGACATTTCGATTTGCGGCAGTACAACTGCTTCAGCGCGTCGAAAATTGGAACCACGCTGACCTCTCACGCACCGCGCAGTGCAAAACTCGGAAATCCGCACACACCAGTCGGGGGGGGGGGGGGAGGTGATTCTTAAAAGGAAGAAGGAAATGAAAATGGAAATTGGGTGTGGAGTGCACGATAACTGTCTCTCAAGTGAGGACACCTCAACCGATACACTCACGGGGGATTGGGGATTGAAGGGACAGTGAGAGTGAAAAGAGTATGGTAAAAGAAGAAAAAGAAAGGTATGAGTAGAAAAAACAGCGAGGGGTGGGGGGGGGGGGGGCAGGAGAACGGGCGTCCGAGTCACCGTGGTGAGCGGCTAGAAAATTCGTTCGACTAGGCCGGCATCCTCGAGAAAAGCGAGTAGGGCCGCAAGGGCTGATCGGCGACGGTGCACGTGGCCGGTGGGATGGAGCAAGTCCTGTAGGGTTGCACACGGCAGTCCGACGAGGCGGTACTTCATGGCGAGCCGCTTCCGCGCGGTGTTGAGAGAAGGGCAGTCAAACAATAGGTGGCACAGGGTTTCGATCGCGCCGCAATCGGTGCAGTTCGGTGCAGCGGCGCCGCGTAGACGATGCCTGCGTTCCGCGGGCCACACAGAACCGGTCCTCATGGAAAGAAGCGCGCGCTCGCGGCGAGTGAAACCAGTGGCTGGGATGGGAGGAGGGGGGTGTCCGGAAGCGACTCGTGCGTCGGGATGCTCGCGCACCAGCTCCCGGCGAAGGTTGTTGCGTGCCGAGTCGAACGAGCTGGCGTAATCCGTCAGCGAAGTCTCGGCGGAGTGTGCTCGTTTTGCGAGCTCGTCTGCAGCCTCGTTGCCCGCGATGCCTACGTGTGAAGGGAGCCACTGAAGGACCACAATACAGCCTCGTTCCTGGAGGGCCAGCAGGCTGAGAGCGGCACGCTGAGCAAGAAGGGGGCCTCGTTCCTCCCTCGCGAGCTGGCGCAGGGCAGGTTTCGAGTCGCAGAAGATTGCTGCGCAAGTGACGGCCGGCGAATTGCGCAGGAGGTCTGCAGCCAGCTGGAGCCCGACTCGCTCAGCTGTTGTTGAGGATGCACAGTATCGCAAGCAGCACTGTCGTTCCGAGCTCAGCTGAGGGGCTATGCAGGCGGCCGCGGCTGAGCGATCGTGCAGGACGGACCCATCGGTGAACACCTGCGTCCTCCCGGCCAGGTCCTCATACGTCCGCGCCGCGGCCTCCTGAGCAATGGCACTGATGGGGGTGTGGCGTTTGGATCGAATGCCCGGCAGGTGCATATTCACTCGAAGGGGCACTCGACGGTGAGGGGGTGGCCAGCGTGAAAGGCGTGCGCGGTCGTCAGCCACAACACCGTCGTACACGTCGATAAGTTGGCCGACACGTGAGTTTGGAACAGCACGTAACCGCGAGAGGAGGGGACCTGCATCAGGCGCTCGGTGGAGACGCTGCAAGTGGCACAATGCGCGCAGGTCCGCCGTGAGCGACACAGACCACGCACGAGCCTCCGCGGCGGTCTCGGCCACACGAGAGGCACGAGGCATTCCGTGACACATGCGGATGACTCGGCGGTGGTCCTGGTCGATCAGTCGCCACCGTGACGCCTGGAGATCGCAGATCGGCAGTGCGTAGTGGATGGCAGACAGAGCCATCGCCTCGTAAATGATGCAGGCGAAGGCAGCGGGGCAGCCGTTGCCGCCTGCGAGTAGTTGGCGCACGGCCGATTCCACGCGACGCGTCGTCTGTCGTACACGTCGCACCGCCGGGAACCATCGGAGGCGATTGTCTATCGTCAGGCCGAGGTAGCGGACGTTGCTACTCCAAACTATTGGTGCACCATCCAGCTGAAGGCACGGAAGACGTCGTCGGGCTTCAGCACGAGGGTGGACGACGAGGGCCTCGGTTTTCAGCGACGAGATCGCGAGTCCGATGTTTCTCACGAAGGCGGTCACACATTGGAGGGCCTCCTGCATGCAAGGGCGCAC
Source organism: Rhipicephalus sanguineus (assembly GCF_013339695.2). Classification (NCBI taxonomy): domain Eukaryota; kingdom Metazoa; phylum Arthropoda; class Arachnida; order Ixodida; family Ixodidae; genus Rhipicephalus; species Rhipicephalus sanguineus. Next base: position 49,671 of record NW_023614841.1, read on the forward strand.
CACCGAACACTTTCGGGTCGGACCACGCACATACAATGCGACGTCATCAGCGTACACCACTGCGCGAACAGGGAACACAGCCGTTTCTGGTAGGCACTTGACGAGCGGCGCGAGTACCAGATTAAACAAAAACGGGCCGAGGACGCTGCCTTGTGGGATGCCACAGCTGACAGATCGCGGCGCACTTGTCGCCCCGCCCACGCGCACAGTAAACGTTCGGTCAATGAGGAAGGCCTGAACGTAGTTCAAGAGTTTGCCCTCAACACCTAGCGCGCGCACAGCACTGAGGATAGACGAGTGGGGGAGCGAGTAGGATGGCCATTTCTCCATCGTGAAGGGCCTGCTCGAGGGTGCTCACGACTGCAGCAATGCAGTCAATGGTCGCGCGATGAGGCCGAAATCCACACTGCTCTGGTGGGAAAGCGTTTGCGCACCTCCGCGATCCACTGTAGCCGGTAAAGAGCCATCTCCTCCATAGTTTTGCCCGCCACGGAAGTGAGGGAGATGGGCCTGTATGACGTCACCGAACGCGGCGGTTTGCCTTGTTTGAGGACAGGGATCACAGTCGCGGAACGCCATTCTTCCGGGAGGACAGCACTGGAGAAAACTCTGTTGAATGCATCCAACAAGAGTGGGCGCGGGGAGGCAACCAGGTTTCTCAACAGCTGATGTGTGATTTTGTCCGCTCCAGGGGCGCTGCGCTTGCGCTTTCTGAGGAGAAACCCGTTCCAGTTCGTAGAGGGAGAAGTCCTCCTTGCAGAGAGAGCGAATGTCAGCTGAGGTGATGGAATCCACGGGAGGGAGCGGGGGTGCGGCGTTTGTCGTGACACCGCCAGCGCTCCCCGCTCTAGGAGGGGAAGGAGGCGCGAAAGAGGCGGCAAGCAGTTCAGCAAGCTCCCTTTCAGTGATGCCCTGCGCAACGGCTATGGCGAGCACTGGGTAGCGCGACACTTTCGGGTTTATCAGGACGCGCATGATGTGCCAGCCGCGGCGACGTCGGCGTGGATCACTCAGAGAGGAACAGACGCCCGTGCAGCTACGGTCGCGTAGCCGCTGCGCGTGCCGCCGGCACACAGCGTCGAGTCGGTTGTACTCTGTCCATGCGCCGGGGACCGAGGAGCGCAGCGCCCGCCGCTGTGCTCGTTGACGCACTGCGCGGAGGTTGAGCAGCTTGTCGCAGCGGTTGGATGGTTGGACACGCGGTGGGGAGAGAGAGCGGTAAAAATCCACCGGTTCAAGGCTACGCTCCTCCTCTCCGAGTAAACGGTCTATTGGCCCCGAGATCGAGCGGAGTCGCCGCCTAGCGGCTTCTGGCTGAACCGCGCCTAGTGTGGATTGCTCCATGCGTCGTCTGCTAGCCACGTTGTGTTTGTATGCGCGCGTACGTCATGCAGATCCTCGAAAGGCGGTTTGTTCAATTGCGTTAGTGCAACTTTAACCGCTCGTACGTATGCCTAACACGATGTAAAGAAGCAGTTGGCCATGAAAGGCTGTATATGTACTGTAATAAGATCAGTGAGTGGACTTGTCGAGAGTGCTGTGTGTGGTCGTCGTACCCTCCGTTCACGAGAGTCATATCAGTGTAGGTGCCGCTCCGTGGTTCAAGCGCATTGCAAAGTGCACTTGGCATTGCCCTAAAGACGAGCAGTATTAAATCTCATGTGAATATAGCCTATTAGCGGCGCGGTGGTAAAAAAAAGGCTCGCATGTACTTGAGCGTTATGGTTAGGTGTTTATATGTTACGCGACGAGCTTTAGTTGTGCACGGTCCTGGTCTCACTAGACAGAAATATTTCTGTTAAGTCACGTCTCACACTTCGGTACTTATGTTGCCCCCTAAAAAGAACAGAAAATGAAATGACACGGCAATCGCAAAACTGAGTTGTCTAGCGCACTTTTAACGTGTGGCGAAATTTATACAAAAACACCCGTGTACTTAGAATAAGGTGCGCGTTAAAGAGCGCTGATGGTCAAAATAATCCAAACGGCGTAGTTTACATTTACATCGTAGTAATTTCACGCGAAGCCACATCTTTTTTTCTTTACATTATCATGAGTGTTTGTCTTGCGTTGTGTAGATTGACGGAAAGCACCGGACATTATTCGCATGAAAAAACGTACTTTGGTCCCGTGAAGTAACCGGACTTTGTTCCATTACTGTCGTGCAAGTAATCAATCGAAGAAAGTTCCATGCTGTACCTTTGTGTACTGTTAGTGAAATAAAATCAAGCGTGTGCGTGTTAAAAGTCTCCGTAGCGCTAAAGCGCTCTGTCAGCCACGTAACTTTCCTCAGTAAACCTATCAAATGTCCTACATTGCATGGATAACTGAATAAGAAATGCAAATGAATATTTGAGCACGCACTGCACAAAGTGCTATTTCAACTCATCATGCAGGAATACGGTCTTTCTTTTTGTTGAGGGGCATCCAAATGAACAAGAAGTAAATAGTTTATTCAGTCGCGCTATACAGCAGTGCGTAGTAGATGGAACACAAGCTAAACATGTACAAATAAAACAACAAGAAAACGTCACCCATTGCGAAAACGCCGACTGTCGCCGAAGGCGAGAAACCCTTTCGTTGGCAGAATCCGCTTTTCTCACAAGTAATTATAACGTTCGGTGCGTTTCCTGCATTAATTCGGGAATAAATAGCGCACATATTACCACAAAGCTGCAGTCAACGCATTTTGTTCGCCGGACATCGGGTCAAATCGCTCACAACGAAGCGCTGTTGTGCACGTTTGTATACGCGCCGACAACCGCATATCCACACTAGCGCGGCGACGGTGCTGCCACTTGTAGCCCGATCTCGCGGCGAATACACTGAATCTCGACCTGCAATGTAGTGCCGATTGAAGATTTCTCTTGTGTGTAGTTGAACAATAAAGATTCGCAGCGTGCGCGTTAACTAAAAGCGGGCGGCGGGTCTCTGTGTCTAATCTTTCTTTTGTCTCTCATGGCCCATTAGCAGTGATCTTGCTGTGGAAAACACCGGCGCACAGTGCATGCTTCGCCCTTCCGCAGGCTTCACGTTAGTGGAACTGTTTCCTTATAGCGCCAACGGTCCGGAATGATTTTAAATGCGAAGCATTTCTTAGCGAACCTCTGGCACTTTGAGCGTTTCTATCTACGTATCTATCTATCTATCTATCTATCTACTTAGACGCCTACGTCTGGGTGCTCTCATGATCGCCTCCTTAACTTGGTTAGACAAAATTGGCATGGGAGGGTAAGAGGAATTGACGAATATGACTGCCGGTTCATGACATGAATAACAGAAAATGCTACTGCGTACGTCGTCGAACCCTTTCCTCCAGACACGTGTGGCACATATCCGTTTGCCACAGGCCGCGGTGTACGGGTATGCGCCACAGGTGATTGACAGTTTATATCTACCCAAGAACGGTGAGAACAGACGTTGGTAACTTAAAGGCGCCATGATACGGTCGCCCAAAGATTTGTGGTTTTCAGTGAAAACTAGAAGTAGAGGGTCTAATATGCCTATACGGATTTCAAAAGTGGGCCGTAAAAGACTATTTCAGTGCAAAAGAAGACCTAGAAGTCGCCGGCTGTAAAAGTCACGCGCATATTTGCTATGGCGCGTGTGACGTCACGTGCAGCAGGGAACGAAGCCGTCGTCTTCTACCAAAGTAGCTGCAACCAAAGCCGCTGCAAATCGTTCAATTTCAGTACCAAGCTGAAATTGAACAATTTGTGATTCTACGCGCATGCTCCGCGTTTCCAGTTCTCGCCAGCAGTTAGCGCTCCGCGGACCACCGCCCGCTCGCGTGTTCTCTTTAAGAGTGGACAGTACTGTACATACGTGAAACAAACTAATATCAATGCACGTTAAAGAACACCAGACGGCAGGAATTGCCGGAGCTCTCCACTCAGGCGTGCCTCATAATCATGCCCTGGTTTCGACACGTAAAACCCAGGCCCGTAGCCAGGAATTTTTTTCGGGAAGGGGGGGGGGGGGGCGCTTGCTGAAAGCCTTGACTGTTTGAGTAAAACACCTATTTTTATTATTTATTTTAGGTAAAAACGCCTACTTCACCAAAATGTCGGGGGATTGTTGGCTTGAAATCGCAAGCGGCGACAACTCACCACT
>NW_023614842.1:0-68466 GCF_013339695.2 Rhipicephalus sanguineus
CAGCTACGCACGTAACATGTCAGGGATTCGTGCCACTTCAGTCCGGTTCTTATTTTCATGAGATGTGATGTGTGAGACAACCGACAAACACTCCAAGTAAAATGCGCTGAAGTCATGCGTGGAAAATATTGACGTTGAACCTTCCGCCATTTGCTAAATTTCACCGCAATGCGACACCACCTAAGCGCCGCTAATGTTCGTGCTGATGCGGTAAGTGCTCATCGGATGTAGACAAATTTTACTGATCGTCGGCTGATCTTGAAAGTGAGTAAATTGATTAATTAAATTAAAATAGTGCCCATTTTGTCATGTTGCAGGCATGGCGTAGGTCGGTGAATGTAAACGAATGTGGAAACGTACAAAACTAATCCAAGGTATTCTAGGTGTTTTCCCAATGTTCTCAGATTGCTTTGTTTTAGAGAGTGTTCTCATTACAGTCTGCGTCCGAGGCATAGCCAGAAATTCTTTTTAGGGGAGGGGTTCAACCATCCTTTTATGTATTTTTCGTGCGTGAGTTTTTAAGTGCGTGTATAAGCATACACACATGATAAACTGAAGAATTGCTGGGGGGGGGGGTAGGGTTTAAACTGCCCACCCCCTCCTTCCTGGCTTGGCCAATAGTCTTCGTGTTTGATAATGAATGGCCCTTCAACTACCGTGCGTTGCGAAAGTACCCGTAACTGTAACGACTGAGTTGATTAAAGGTGTCTAAGCCTCTGAGGGATGTTAATTGAATACCGGGGAAAACGAACAGAAAGGATGAACCGCAGGGGCTGCTCTTTGTATACATCAAATTTATAGACTCCATCGAAATGTGACCGCCGCCGTCGGGATCGAACCCGCGTCTTTCGTGTCAGCATGTAGCTGAGCACCATCGCCACTGAGCCACCGCGGCAACTATTCGTGCATATGACAGTGGAAGCGATTTTGGACATTTAGCCTTGCCTTCTTTTGCCTCCGATGTGTCCGCTACTGTGCCGGATGTGTTCGGCGCCGAAGGGTTATACTGGAGATGAAGGTCTCCTTAACAAATAGCAGTCGTAGTGCGGCTGAAAGACCTTAAGCTCAGACGAAAGCTGTGAAATAAGTAATGTATCAGGGGGCGAGCCCAAGCATTGTTATTCCAACGAATAGCACGAACACAAACAAGCCTCTCCAGGTTTGCTCATACTTAGACCTCAAGCGTTCTGTGGCAACCGGTTACATGATGACGCAAATGTTTTACAGCAGTAGTTGCTGAAATGACAGGTCGGGCCTGTGATTGCTCATGGAACCAGAGGCAAACAAAGCACGAGCACGCAACCATGTTCGACTCAGTCTTGTTTTGAAAACCTAGTTTAGTCTAGTCAAGCAAAAAAACCCAAGGACTTGTGTAGCTAACTTTACGGGGAGTCGCGCTGATGTAGCTGCTTGTAGGCTCCCTAATGTCTCTATTGAAAGAGAGCATTCACAGCTGAATAACGCTGTACACGCGAAGTGAGGTGTCAGCGCCTACAGAACTAAGTGAGAAAGAGAAGAAGTGCTCCGCTCGGGCAAAGGTATTTAGCGCAGCCTTCAAGGAGCCACAACCTTCAACATGTCACTCAGACACGGACCGACACCTGGGGCCATGATGTCGATGGGGAATGAGCAGCAATTCAGGCGCACTTACCCCGACACGGCGCGCACGAAGGAGGCTTCTATTTTATAGCAAATGCACACACGCACTCGCGCGCAATCAACTCCACAACAAGGGCCGTCACCAGGTCCGTCACGCGGCCGATCCGAAGTCGCTGGCCACCTTTTCACTTGGCCCAACAATGCGGCTCTCTCCTTCTGTCTGTATACGCGAGCCATTGCACAAAGCCAAACAACGCGTCTATGATTAGTTCCAGTCGTCGGCAAAGCCAAATGGGAGCATCGCCTTTTGTGCGAGCCTCGGGCGACGCGCATTTCTCGGTGAGGCGAAGATGGACCCTCGGGGGATGGTGCAGCCAATTACGAAAGGCCGCCCCCTCGAGGTAGGCACTAGCGCTTCGGACATACGGCGAACGAGTCCGCGACGTGTGTGTGACACCTCGTCCAAAGCGACGGACGAGGCCATCGTCCAAGCTAAAGCATGGCGACTCACCCGCGAGCACGCGGTGTGAGAATTGGCAGCTCCAGGAGACGTTTTCAAGAGCTAGTTAGGGGGCGGCTGCTGCAGCATCAGCGAGGATAGCGCCAAACAAAGCAGAACGAACCAGCCCTAAAGAAAGAAAGAAGCCAGGCAAGACCATATACAGGCGGCAAGAAGGTCGTTCGCCAACAACACACGCACAACACGCGAAACGCCCTGCTGCATGCATATGCGGACACGCATGTCTGAGGCGCGGAACTGACAACGTGTGTATACATACAGACACACACGAAAACGACGCCACGATGGCCTGCATCACCATTCTTGTTTGGGGTGCCATTTTGTAGACACACTGCCCCGCGGTCCACGCAATGCAGGCGGGCCGCAGAAAACGCGATTTGAAAGCCGTGCAGAGGATATTTCAAATCACGCCTCGGCTTAAAACGTCGACACAGCGGCAGTCTGAAGCGCGCAACCGAGGTGACCAAGGGGACGGTTTGGCGAGTGAGGAGGTGCGGTGGGCATGAGGTTGCACAGTGGGATGAAGGGATGTCTGTTTGGGGTGTACGAATCGCGGTGTGTTATAGTATGCGCCGTAGATGCCCTCGAACCTGGCGCGATCCATCATTCCATCGCGAGGCACTGTCAGGGCTGGCCCGGTAAGCGCGCGCCCAGGAATTCCTCACAGGATGGATCGGCCGCTGGGGCTGTCGTGTTTGCATTCGCTGCTCGTTGCTTTCGGCCTGAAGCAAAGGCGCGAAGTACGCGGCGCTTTATAGAAGGAGGCGACTCGGGCACAAGCACAACGACAAAGTGATCCCGAAACAAAAGTGGAGTCGAACGAAAAAAAAAAGACAAGAAATGGAGGGGTAAAAGTAGCAGGGGGCACATCGCGATTTGTGTTATTAGAAAACGAAGGCGCCTCGCTAATCATGACGGATCAGGGAAAAACAGAGAAAGACAGCAGGGAAGCGAGGTACTTCGTTCAGGCGTCAGAGCATAAGCGGCGCCGAGACTTCAGCGCAGTGGTTATGAGTGGGCAACCAAACAAACAGTTCTGCGGTTGGCACCTTGTGTGCAAGGCCCAGGGCGATGACAGCATCGTGGTAAACGCCGTGGTGCACGTTGTTTTTGTGCGAAATCAACAGCATCAACTGGAAAGTAAGTGGTTGCGTTTTGGACATGCTTTTTCACGCAGGAAGGAAAGGCGAATGCAAGATTTCGGAAGCCCCGAGTCAAAGAATCTATACTCTAAGCAGTTTCAATGCAATGTTGTATCCCTTCGCATTACGTCGCAACTTCACCACGAAATGTTTGAATAAAGAAGGCTACATGCAGTGGTTTTCATTTGGACGACAACATGTACACTGTAGGAATAACTGTTACTTTCAGCCCCAGCCGGCGGACAGTACTCACCTCAGTGATTAGTGGCTCGAGTCATGGCAGGGGGAAATATATAGACGTATTTCTGCGGCTGATGGCTATGTAGGCGCCCCATCTTACTTCCTCTTTTTTTTAGAGGTGAAAGCCTTAAAGGGAAGCTGAAGCCCTTGTGTAAGAAAATGACTTTGGAGCGCGTAAGGACAGTCTGATCCCTGCTGAATTCGAAAATCGTGGCGAGAGTGCCCTAAAATGAACGCAAATAGCACATTTTGGCAAAAAAAAAAAAAAAAAAACAGAGGCTGTGACCGCAGGGCTTCTTGAGATGCTGAGCGAACGCGGTGACGTCATCCTCGGTATACCGCGCTATCTGCAGCAGCGGCACTGCTGAAGCGTGGCCTCCTCGATCAGCTCCGGCAACGGCATGTCACGAGTTAGTCACGGAGGCCACGGTTGAAGATACGAGAGGCGCTTGTTCATGTATAGCGCTCGGTTGTTGGTCGTTATTCCAGATATCGTAATCCAGCGGCAGAACTTTCAGCTTCGCTATACGTACTTGAGCCTTCGTCACATAAACAGAGCTTTCGCAGTTCGGATCATTAAGCGGCGGAAACCTTCCGCTTCTTGAGTGCAGCAGGGCTCTGCCAAAAGAACCGAAGGTGACGTAGGTTTCCACGTCCACACTTTTGGCGCGCTCGCGTGGGCGGAACAAGATGAACTTTTCATTCTAAAGCTCCTGCTGCAACAACCGTGGAAGAAATTATAACATCGTCGACAATAATGTCGGTCCTTGGTAACCACGAAGTTTTATTGAATAATAAAACGTCTTCAGCATCCCTTTAAGCACCACATCAGACGCTGGCCTTGAAAAAAGGCGGCGTGTGGTACGATAACTCATGTGACATTAATAAAATTGAGATAAAAAATCAAGATTAGAGCCGGAATCGAACTCAGGTTTACTGCGTGGCAGCTAAGCTTTCTACCAGAGAGGAATGACAGTGCCTTAAACCGCTTTGTAAAAAGACCCTTCACAGTCGTCATGTCGGGCAAGGAGTCAGGTTAACAATGTCGTAATCAGGTTAACAGATGTCATACTACGCGGCGGAAGAGTATAGTCGCACCATGCATTGCACAATCCATGTGATTTGCGTAATGAGTGGGTGGTAGAAAGTTGTTAAGCCATTACGAGGGGCTGAGCTATATTTCATCATCATCATCGTCAGTCACTGCATCAACAAATACGCTGGAAGACGCGGCAATCGGTATACCGAAACGACTTCTCAAGCTCCAACGACGGCGATGATGATGATAATGATGCTGATTATTATTACTTTAGCCTTTGAGTCGTCTTCGGCGAATACATGATGGACCTTGTGTGTGCGTGCGTGCGTGCGTGCGTGCGTGTTTGTGTGTGTGTGTGTGTGTGTGTGTGTGTGTGTGTGTGTGTGTGTGTGTGTGTGTGTGTGTGTGTGTGTGTGTGTGTGTGTGTGTGTGTGTGTGTGTGTGTGTGTGTGTGTGTGTGTGTGTGTGTGTGTGTGTGTGTGTGGTGTGTGTGTGTGTGTGCGTGCGTGCGTGCGTGTGTGTGTGTGTGTGTGTGTGTGTGTGTGTGTGTGTGTGTGTGTTTTGTCCTTCAATCTCTTCCTCCCGTCTGATGCTATTTGGCATCGTAGAACGCTCAGATATAAAGACTTCGCTTTTTACGTTCAACCAGACGGCCTCACTTTCGGCGCTCAGGGTGGAGAAGTTTCTTATGTGCCTCCAATACCTTTCCCACGTACCGATGTGTTGTCGATGTGCCTAGAACGTTCTGTGACAGTAGCTGGACAGAACCAAAGGAAAACGCTTTTATGGTCGCAATGATAGCTGTTGACTGCCCAGTGGATATATAAGGTCACGGCCGGACTAGAAAGGCGCGCTAGCGTTCGCTCGCGCGCCCCAGTCCGGCCGTGATAAGGTTTACATACGTCAGCATGCGCGCAGGTTGGCGGCATGCGTATTCTGCAGTGTCTCTTTTGATATGGCAGTGCATGGACAGAAGTGAACGGGCCCAATAGATTTTGAATATTTATTTCCGGCAATGGCTCACCGAACCGTTTAAAAGTGGAGAAAAGCCTCGGATCTGCAATGAAGGCCTCCTGACGATATAGCTTTGTTGCAGGGAATTCGACATGCGAAGAGCGTGGTTTTATCAAAATTGCTTCACGTGACTGACACGTTCATGTGAAATGTTTCATATACTAAACATTGCAGATGTGATAACCCCGATAAGACTCTATCATCAGCGGCCTCCATTACACGAAGTCTGTTATGGCGTATCACTTATTTGCGATTTGACTGGTAACCGCCAAAAGGTCTTTTGTTGCGTTGCAGCCATGCATGAACGGACAGTATCCCTTACCTCATCGTCGGCGATGAGTGTTGACCTCACAGGGAGAATTTCAGTGGTCTAAGCAACTGGCAGTTAAATGGAGCAAAGTTGGATTGTGGGACCGCTATGGTATAGTTCCTGTCGTCCATGAAAGAGTGCATTGCGCTTTACGCTGTATTCTGTTTAAGCTGTATGTCATATATTAATCTACCATATCCTCTTTTAAAGGAAACGTGAAAAGGGGTTCTATACCTAGAAAAAACGACGATGTCAACAATTATAGTTTCAGTTCATGTCAGCTTTGTAACTAATATCAGCCTTGTGGAAAAAAAGGAGGGAGAAAAAAAAAGAGAAGCAAAAGCAAAGAGAAAGAGAAAATAAAAATAAGAAAGGACACGAAAAAGAGAGAGAACAGAAAATAATAACAAAGCGGAAAAAGACAGAGAGAAGGGAAAGAATAAAAAAAGAGAAGAAAAAGAAAAGAAAGAAGAAAAAAGGGAGGAAAAAACATAAAATCGAAAGGAAAGATAAGAAAACAAATATGTACTGGACATATTGTTATCAATCATTGCCATCAATACGGCCTGGACAATTTGGCGTGTATTATATGACTGACTTTGTTTAATTATACTACATGTACTTGTATTGATGGGATTTGAAGCCGAAACAGTGCATCTTTATTGCGTTATGAAATTATTATATTATAGGATTGACTTTGTGTAACTATACTACATGTACTTGTATTGATGTGATTTGAAGCCGAAACAGCGCATCTTTATGGCGTTATGATATTAATATAATCCCTCAACACCTTTGTAAGAGCCGGTGGAGTTAGGGAGGAGCCGGGGTAGTAAATAAAAGTCATTAAAAAACTATAACAACAAACCTGTATTCAATCAAATCCACTTCAGTCACTAATCACTTTGATGAGTTTTACAGTAAGCCTCAAAAGGACAGACTTGAGGACAAGCCCAACACGGACCCGTCTCTCCAACAGTGGGACCGAACGAAGAGAGGAATGGAAAGCCTACACAAGAGAGACAAGAGGAAAAGAAAAGAATGGCAGACTAGTTAGTCAAGACGAGCTCATCGGAGATCCACTGTGTGAGTCAAGATGTGAGTCCAGTCAAGATGAAGATGAACTGTGAGTTAAGATGAAGAGAAACCGTAGTATGTAACCTATAGAAAATATTTCCCTTGGAGGTGGTTTAGGTGGTGGAGTCAAACTTTTTTTTTATTTTATCTTTCTCAATCGAAATTTTAGTACATTTTGTTTTCTTTTATCTAGTTTATCGATTTTGGCCTGCGATACTTATAGATATTTTTTATAAATTTAAATTTCACTTATTTTTCGCCCAACTCCACTTTAATGTAATGTAATGTATGTAATGGGTGAAGAAGCGCTCATGGTAATCAAGCCACAGTGTCGCTCCCTGAGGGCACAGTGTTCATATATGCTGGAAAACCTTACGATATATGACACTCCTTGTTGATAGTGACAGTTTCACCACTGAAAAGTAGGAAGGAAGGAAGGAAAACGGGAGAGAGGAAAGACAGGGATGTTAACCAGTTTGGTATAACCGGTATGCTACCCTCTACAGGGGGAAGGGATGGGGGAGATTGAAAGAAGAGTAAAGAAAGAGAGAAAGAGAGGGGCACACACACGCACACACATAACTTCACAGCGCAGAGCGGCAGTCTTGTGCGGTATGCGGCATCATTAAAAAAAGTCTACAGACGCTCGTGTAACTCTGTTGTCCTTAGGAATTTGAGCAATGCCTTGGTTGCTTGAATTCTCGATGACTTATCAGAATGGCATTGGAGAATTGTTTCTCAATGGTCTGTTGTGAATACGAAAGAGAGCGAATGTCAGGGATCGTCTCTGCGCAGCGTAGCGAGGACAGTCGCAGAAGATATGCTGCAAGGTCTCCTCGGTGCCGCAGGCGTCGCAAAGAGCGTTGTCGGCCATCCCTATTCGAAACGAATATGACTTCGTGAAAGCCACTCTTAGCCATAAGCGGCATAGCAGAGTGGCCTCTTTTCGGCGGAGTCCAGATGGTAGTTGAAGTCGCTGCAACTCGTTTAGGTGGTGTTGCCGATAGTTTTGGCCTCTTGACGTATTCAGTGTTGAGTGCGAAATATTCCTTGCGATCCTTTGAAGCATGGCAGCAGCATCAGACCTTGAAAGGGGTATAGCCTCTTGTCACCTTGCAAAGCTGACCGAGCAGCATTATCTGCATGTTCGTTGCCAAGCACGCCGTAGTGACTTGGCAACCATTGAAATGTCACTTGGTGTCCCTTCTCGAATGACGTATGAATGAGGTGTCTTATCTTGAATACCATGCAGCTGTTCATATGGTCCACGCCGCAGGGCTGACAAGAGAGATTGTGAGGCTGCTTTGGAGTCACTAAAAATTGACCATCCCTGCTGTTGTTCGCGATTGATAACACAAAGTGCAGCGCGAAGAGCTGTCAGTTCAGCAGCCGCTGATGTTGTTGGGTGGTCGGTCTTAAAGCTAACAGTTACACCTTTCGCTGGGACAACTACTGCTCCGGACGAATCACGGATAGTCGTTGAGCCGTCGGTGTAAATATGTATGTGGTCGGTGTATTTCTCGTGCAGTAGAAGCAGAGATAGCTGTTTCAGGACAGGCGATGACAAATCAGATCTTTTCTTGATTCCTGGTACACTGAGGTGCACTGCAGGACGAACCAAACACCAAGGTGGAATCGATGGTTTGGATGCAGGACTGAATCCTGACGGTGTTGGCGGAGTAGCTCCAGATTGTTGCGCAGTATGATGCTATCGGTCTTTCTGAGGGCAGTGTTGCCAGGTGATGGTTAGGAGCTCGAGCAAAATGCCTGATGTGAGCTCTCAAAGCTTCTAACGCAATGTGCGTTTGTATCGGTAGACCCTTGGCGATGGCAATAGTCGCCTCTGTTGGCGAACATTTGGGCAGACCTAGGCAAACTTTGAGTGCCTGAGCTTGTGCAGCCTGTAGAACGCGAAAATTTGTCTTGCAGGTGTTGGTTAGTGCAGGCAGACTATATCTCAGAAACCCAAGAAAGAGTGCTCTGTATAATTCCAACATTGCATCTACTGACATGCCCCAGTTTTTCCCTCCCAGGAACTTGAGCAGCTGGGCAATGGCCGTCAGGCGCTTCTTCAAATAGGCCACGTGTAGGCTCCAATTGAGGTTTCTGTCAATAATTATGCCGAGAAATTTGTAGGTTCTGGCATAAGAAATCGACCGCCCGTCAATAGAAATGAAATCGATATAAAGGATAGCGCTATGGTTCCCACAAAATTGTTGGCATGAATTTCAGAATCAATGCATAAACAGCCTTATCCGATATCCTCTTCCACCGGACGTCCAAATGTTTCAAACGCTTCGCTCTATACTCAACTAATGCACCCGATTCGTCGTGTGTTTAACATTATAAGATTTAAATGCGGGGCGAACTTCATTCTGTTTTAGGCCTTCATTCACGAAAAACTTTTTTAGAATGCATTTTACCATAACGACCCTCACAGAAACCACCATCGTGTTGCTTGACACATCACTTCAGGTGCGATAACTTGAAAGCGTGTGAATGCGAGACAGATGGTATATATACGTATTCATAGTTAATAAAAAAAACAGCGCCAGGTAAGCACGGACAAGATGCACGCTGGACTAGCGCTGTGCGAGGTGACATTAGCGCTCCATGGCATGCCGATTACTGTATACAATTAAAGCATTTCAAAATAACAGCGCTGCTGTGTGTTTCTGTGGTGCATACGTAATCCAGGTTTGACTTGAGCAACCCTCGTGCAGTCAGGTATCATTTGCTTACTCGTCCAAAAAGCGTAGTTTCGTTATAGTTTCGTTTTCAACGTGACAATGTGACAAAGCCATGCCTTTACCTGAGGTCACTGATTCGGCTAAAAAGCCTGTATGGGGTGCATTGTGCATTGCTCAATGGGGTGCATTGTATAATATCGACTGTTCTTCTGTTGAGGAGAAGCTTCACTCTTATTCCGAGACAGTGCGCTGTTGGGCGAGATGATCTTTCTTATTCTGGTGCAGGGAATCTCGGCCGTGTTCCCAGCAGAAGAAGAGTTTGACTGGAATACTGGCCGACAGTGCGCGAGATGAGTCGGTATAGATGTATAACGCTGCGGGAAGTCGCACCCTCAGGGGAAATGGCTAATAAAGGCCATTTCAAAGCCAGAAAACACCCCATTGACCTTCTTTCATCTGAGTTGACAAAAAAAAAAAAAGTGAAAACAAGTGCGACTATAACTACAGAGGATGCGTGTGCAAGTTTTCTACACACAGGGTCCTAAAAGAGCGAGACCTGCAGAAACGACATAGCTATTCTCGTGCTGTTCTTTTCGCGGTCCTCTTTTCCGACTTTAACTATAAACGCTTTGTTCTCGCCGAATCCTTCTCTGACAACGCTCGCGCTCCAACAATAACGAGTCAAGTGAAGAAAAAATAGACACAGCTAAAAAAAAATGTGTGAGGTGAAACACCGAAAGTGGAGAAGAAAGGAAGGTTTATTCCCGCAGCTGTCTTTGTCGAGAGGCCCTTCAGGTAACGCGAGCTCTGCGTGCTAGCGAAAGAAAAATAAGAGAAGAACGCGATGAAAATGAACAACGCTTGTCGACAGGGTGCCGCTTCAATGCCCGGGCTTCTATAAGCTGGACGCCGGAGAGGACAGTAAGGTTCGCGGAAACCATGAACGTGCCGACCTTCACGCTTCTCTTTTATTTTCGGCCTGACTCGCTTCTCACAGGGCGAGCAAACTGAGACAGAAAAGCGAGAGAGAGGGCTGCGCGAACGTCGGCCGTGTTTGGGCCCAGCCGCGGGCGTCCCGCTGCGGCAATCTCCTCTTCGCCGTTGCCCGATGGCGCGTGCAGGTGCGAGGTGACCGCGCGCCACACGCGGTGTCGGCCTGCGCGCTCATGCTCGCGCTGCCTGCGGTGTGTTGCCTCTGGTCCGCTGTGGTTCTATCTATTCCGTTCGTGTGTGCACGCGTGCACCCGGTGTGTTGTATAGCGAGTTCGGGGGCGTCGGCGAGGGCGTCTCTCCTGGTGCTTCGATGTTCGAGGCGGAGCGCTCGCGGCGTGGTTCGTATACGACGCACGCCTCCTCACTGCGCTCTTCTTCGGTTACTTCAGACGCCCACTTGTGTGCAGTGGAGAAAAAAAAAAAGCTACAAGCGCTATAGACTGCAACCCATGAGTAGATCGGAAAACGTTGCTATCGCTTCCTTTTGGTATGATGTGGAGGAAAGACTTGCTCGTTGCTTATTTTGATTGCAAGTTCATTCATTTAGCACCATTATGTGGTTCTCGTTCTTGTACTACGTTAGCATGTTCGTTATGGGAATATAAGAGCGTAAATGCGATGTAATCGCTTGAACTAAGCCTCTTTTAGACGTTATCACTATCCGTGAGTAGACAACACAAACCGGCAAGTCTAGAAGGCAGCAAAAGAGTAGCCTCAATTGTATTTGAACACTATGCTGAAACGCATGGCGTACAAAATCTTGCTTACCAAAAAAAAAAAACCTTGTAAATACCAAACCCACACATACGTATACACTCCACACACAGCATGGATAACGGACGGGCATCGTTCAACATGAAGCTTTGTTCGATTGTTTGTACTATATAGTATATAAACTAAAGCAGAATACAGTGTCGCAGTGTCGATGACAAATCACCATGTATGTAATCTTCTGTTCTGTTTATCTTGTATTTCCGTCCACATACAAATATATTGCACCATCCCCACCAAAAAAGTCGTATCCGCTGCCTTCGGGGAGTATACCAGGCGTTATCGAGGCACAATCTGGTGGTAACGCTGTCGCACTGAAATCTCAGTGTTGGAAAGCCCATCCACGTGCACAGTCGAAGGCAACTTTTTTAATGGGTTCAGTTTCGCCAGCGCTGCATAGAACTGACGACCCTGCGAGGTGTCGACTCAGTCGCAGGTGTGCGCGCGCCGCTTCTCCATCATCGACCACGCTGTTTCGGAAGGAACGGCCCCGTCTACGCGTTGCCTGACCTTAGTTGGTCGCACTGCGGGATCCATATGAGCCCGTGTATACACATACAGCGCACGTGGCCAGCTCGGCGCGTTAAAGTCGTAACTATAACGAAACGATGTTTTCTATCCGCGTATACGATGGAAGACGACCACCTGTATGCATATAGGTTGCAGGTCAGAAGGAAAGATGGCGGCAGTCCGTTTGTATTCGTGACTCCGCTGTGAAACACATATACGTTACGCAAGCTGACCTCTCAGGGCACCTCTAACACTTGGCTGAACCGAGCTGTTTTCTACGTGACCAATATGCTTCGTGGGATACAATCCACGTACGAGTGCGCCATATAGAATATGAAAAGATGATGAACTTGAAACTCGTTTTCTACTCTTGCGCATCATATTTTGGGGTAGTGTATACAACGATTTTTAGAGAGTACCGCATATACTGATGCATAACAGTCACAACATTTCAGTGGAAAACAACACAGCGCCCTACCCAGGAGCTCACGCGAAGAACCATCCACCACCCCTTCCCCTTCTTTTCTGAGGATGTTTTTCAATAGTGGGAGTTGCAATCCCTCTTTCCTTTTATTGTGATAGCAACTATATGGTCACTCTCGGCGGATTTATGCTGTTGCCGCCAAGTCCCATGTATGTATATGCGTATATATATAAATAAAAAACCACAAATAAAAATAATTCAGGAGGAAAAATTCCGAAGCGCTCGTGCAGGGTTTCGAACCTGCGACCCCCAGCTCCGCAGCTCGCTGCCTTTGAAAATTACGCCATACCTCATTCGTTCTCCAGGATAATAACGGCAGAATACAAACGCACACGGTGTTGGGTGAAATGCGCGGGACGCCGTTATTATGCGTCTCGCATAATTAAAATTATGCGAGACGCGGGCCTGCTGCATCGTTGCCCGGCCGCGTTTGCTAAAGGAGTGATCTGCTAGCTAGAAAAGCAAGGGGTCAGTTGAAGTAACTGTGACAGTTCACGCTCGTCCTATGTATACCTGTGCGTTCTTTTCGTGGCTCCTTCTTTGTGTTTGAGCAGCGCGTTGCAAGTGTCGAGCTGTGACAGTTCCTGTGTTCTGTGTCCTGTGCTTGTACTGTGTTCTTCGTGGTCTTAAGTGTCTTTCGCGCATACAGAAGTTATGTGACAGTTGTTACTTCCACACTGTAAACGAAAATGTACCCAGCTGGGAGGTCTTGGGGGATGATGCTCCCGCCTAACTCCGGTGACCTCTCCCCAACTCGAACACATCGGAATTTGCCGGAGTATATACGTTCATTCACCGCCGTTCTCCTCCCGCGGCCGATGGATGGGAGGAAAAGGGCGCCCATTCCCTGAATATACTCCGGTGCACGTGCCGCAAATACATCGGCGGCATCGCTCAGCGACGTTCATTGGCTGCTGGAGGAGTGACGTAGGTTTCCACCAACACCTCCTAGACAGGTTTTCAGGCCTGCGAGCAAGAATTTGACGACAAGCCGCCGGCCGTCCAACCCGTCCGACGAGTTCGCTTGCCTTGCATTCCAATCCCCTGTCTCCCTAGTGAGCCTTCGGCGCGTTCGGAAAAAGGAAATCGTTCCATGCACCTTGCGGACATTACAAGCGACTACAAGCGTCAACGAAGGTTGTCATCTCATCGACAGCAGCAAGTTGCGGTGCCCTAATCGCGTGATGGTGCCGTGCAGCAAACGACACATTGTGATCTCGCGAGTGGCGAACAAGCGGACGGTCGCGGGTGCGGCGCAAACCTGGTGAGTGAGCTCTTGTTGAATTATCTGCGTCATTTTTCTCGAAAAGTGCTAAAATTTGGTACTGTTATGTTGATAACCAAAGAGACCCTGACGAAGATGTACATAATCTACTTATCGAGTGCACAAAATATGAATCACAACGAAAAGTATTACGAGCAAGTCTGCTACTTTTAGATAGAAGACCTTTCACATTGACGAAAAAACTAGGTCCATGGCCAACGGCAAGTCTTCAGAAAAGAGCGCTTGTCGCCTTCAAGAAGTTTTTGAAGAATGGAATATTTTATGGAAATATTGACCTACTGCACACGATGTCGACTTCCCCTTCATACTGAAGGAATTGTGTTATGTTTGTGATAGTGCGTTTGATTTTGTGTCATCATTTGTGTCAGTGTGTTTTCCTGTGTATGTCAAGCAATACAGAATATTTGAGTTTGAGCGTATACAGGTGAACTGACTTTTCCCATTTGAACTTGTCATACAACACTTGTGTGCATATGAACCTATTAGACGTATATGAACTGCCATGTGATGTTCGGCTGTGCGTATTTTGTACATATGAACCTATTAGACGTTTTAGACGTTTATGAACTGCCATGTGATGTTCGGCTGTGCATATTTTCCTATGTGTTCTACTGTATTGCATTTTGTGCCATTATAGTGGCCGGTGCCACTATAATGGCACCAACCTCTCCTATTTCATCATTTCAATAAAAAAAAATCCGAAGACTACGTTGGCATTACAGGATGGCAGTAAAAAAAATCCAGCGGAAATTTAGAAAACGCGTTGTTTGGACCAGGTGTTCTTTTTTTTTAATATGGACAACTGCGGTAACTTAAACACAGCACTGTAATATTCGGAGCGCGGAGTGACCCTAGCGATATGCATTCATGGAAAACATCATAGTTGTGGGTTAATTCAATAAAGAGTAAGTTAAGTGATAAGTAAATCTAATTGGTAAAGAGATATTGTTGGCCTGGTTAGTACAAATAAAATGTAATTTTTGTCCGCTTTCGATATTAATATACGCCAGGTCGGGGTCTATCATTAAGTGTCAATATTCTTGATCTTTCATATAAACGGAACTAATAGGACATGGAAAACTGAAACCAGTATTAATTTTTTATATATTTAGCGAATTGAGCTAGAGAAATGTGTTTGGTACAGATTTTTAGAACGCATATACGTGCTCATTTTGGCGAAAAAAATTATTTCATATGATAAGTGGCATCCGAAATATCAATGTAGGAATGTAATTGACACTTCGGAGAATGTGGTCCGTCCATAAAAGAAAGGGAGAGAGGGGTCTCGAGACCAGTTTGTGGGTGACGGGGACTGCGAAAGGAAGGCAGGGGTCGCTTGGCACAGAAACGGGTTGTGGGTGGAGGCGCGGACTAATGGCATGTGAGTGCCAGAAAGGAGCAGGCGCTATAGCTGCGGGGACGCGGTGCTGGATGTTGGCTGCTCGTCGCGTGTGTCCTGCGCTGCCGAAAGGCCCCGGGAACCAAGCCCGAGCAGACAGGCTGAACTGCAGGCGGCACAAACAGCTATGCAAATAGGGATAAAGCTGGGGAGTAGATCCAGTTCCATCGGTTTCCGTCTGCAATCGCCGTCGCCGACGGCCTTGTTCGCGCACCGGCCGCCAACGACGGCCCTCGTTGCATCAAGCTACATGAAATACATAGACTTAAGATAGCTGTTGAAATATTAGAATCCGCGACGCATCGAAAAGAAAATGAAAGCAAAACGGGAACAGGAGTTTGCACGATGTACACCGGAGGAACAACATGTGCGATCGGCGAAGCAATGCGTAAAGAAAGCCGAAGATCGAATAAGAGACGTAGGGTATCCTTTTCAAATGTTGGGAGACAATGTTAACATGTAGACAGAATAACAAGGTATTAAAATATTCAGCAGATCCCACGCCTTGTGGGAATCGGTTTCATGCGAAGCAGTGAGCGAGGCTGCATTTTTTTTTTTTTTTGTGTTGGGCCAAGCGTTACGAGGTGGATCGACGTGTTTTTGTAAGTGCAGTAGTTGTGTACACATCGTCGTCTTACCAGGCAATAACTATTTTGAAAAATGTCCGTTACGAAGAGTTTCATGACAGAGCGGGCGCAGCAAATTAAGAAAGAAAGGTACAACGCCAACTTGCCTCGAAGCCTGTTTTGGAAAGCAGAATAGAGGAACGCTTTTCTTATGGAGCGGTCGTAAGCATAAAAAAAAAATCACAGCATATCCACGGAGTGAATGATGATGAGTGGGCGAAGCTGCGGAGGTTCATTGGTAAACCGTGAATCTTCCGTGAATTCTGCCCAGTACATCATCACCGACGTGAGATCAGGCGCGTTTATACTAAAGGTTCGATGAGTTATGACGACTTGCAGCTCACTTTAATTTTACATGTACGCTGTGAATTTTCATTGTTTAGAAAACCATTGCTTTAGAAAACATCTGGCGTCTTTCGTTAAGCAGCTGGCGTCTTTTCGTTTGCTTTAGAAACATCTGGCGTTCTTTCGTTTGCTTTTACAAAACATCTGGCGTCTTTCGTTGGTTTATTTCATCAATCAATGGCGTTTTGAACAAAATTTTTATTGTTTAATCACGCACAGGAGAAATCTCACCAGGCACTACCTTGGAGGTAAACAATGGCTGCTAATGGGAATGAGAGACAGAAGAAGTCGGCTTTTTGCTAATACTTACACTTCTACTTCTACTAACGTTTCCTACTGGAACATGCCAATGGCTGCTAATGGGGAATGAGAGACAGAAGAATTCGGCTTTTAGTTAACGCGCACGCTGCGAATTTTTTATTGTTCAACAACGCACAGGAAAAATCTCCCACCGGCACCACCTTGGAGGTCAAAGCGTAAGACTGGTTACGCACTACGACTACGAGGGACGAACGGGTGCCGCCTTAAGGAGCTTCGCCCCTAAAACTGGAAGCGCCTAATATGCGGGAAGTAGGACGATAAGAACAGATTGCAATGCAACTGTAATAACCAGTAATGATATTTTATAAAATTAGCAAGTTAATCGGGAGAGCCATTCGTGATACTTTCGTCCCTAAAACTGGAAGCGCCTAATATGCGGGAAGTAGGACGATAAGAACAGATTGCAATGCAACTGTAATAACCAGTAATGATATTTTATAAAATTAGCAAGTTAATCGGGAGAGCCATTCGTGATACTTTCGTCGAGAGTACTGAAAAGACTGAGCAGAAGTAGAGGTATCGATTTATAATTGTATGGAAAAGTTTCGCGCGTTTGCACTTTGTTCGCGGCGCGGAGGTGTGTTTTTATCATAGAGCGGCTGGCTGACACCAGAGTATGTGGGATGTGCTTCTTTATATTGACTTCTTTGTGATATTGTGTACTTTGTGTGGTCCGTTTAATTAGTGCTCCTCTGTCAAACTGTGTGGTTAATTTTAGTATTGACTATGCTGTAAGAACCTGGGTGTTCTCGTGGACTGCCACCCTGTATGTAATTTAATGAGTATCTGTGGCTTCAGTGTCCTCAGTTTTCGTGTTTGTGGCATGACTTAGTTCTCATGTACTACTTTTTTGCTAAATTATGCAGGAAGAAATCAGCTGAATCCTTGCGTCGTCAATGAATCTGATGGATGGTCCGTCGTGGATGGTTTCCGGCGACTACGCTTCCTTCGTTTGTTGTGCATTCTTTTGCAGCATTCTGGGCTTCATTTCGACACGCTGCGCTTAAAACTTGAGCGCTGTTGGTTTCACGTGATCTGACTTCTGCTTTGTTTTTGGTGGCCTTTTGCATATTGTTTCTTGTATTGCTTTCCCAATTGCTGGCTCATGAACAGAAAACTGCAGCTTATTGTGAATAAATGAAATAAAAAGAACTCACGTGTTCTCTTGACTTTCATCTGCTAGAGGTCTGTGGATAAAAGTACACAGTGACTCTGCAGTGTTTTGATGAGAATTCCCTTATGTAACCAACGCGTGACATGATCAGCATAGAGTGAAGAAACTGTAGCAGCGAAGCAAAGAGAAGAATAAACCCGATGCATCTCACTGAAATTCCGTCCGGACGGAGTAAGGAGATTCGTAAAATACTCCGGAGGTGACACGAAAAAAATTCCGGATAGCCGGAGTGAAACAACGGCGAAAAATATTCCGAAGGTGCCACGCAGTCACTCCGGCCAGCCGGAGTGAAAGAAGGGCAAAAAAAATATTCCGGTGGTGCCGCGCAAAAACTCCGGCCAGCCGGAGTAAAAGAAAAGTGAAAAATACTCCGAAGATGCCACGCAATAACTCCGGCCAGCCGGAGTGAAGGAGCGGCAGAAACACTCCGGAGGCGCCACGCAATAACTCAGGCCAGCCGGAGTAAATGCTTTACTCCGGAAGTCCGGAGTATAAAAAACTCCGAATGGGGGGGTCGCTAGAGGACAAGCATTTTACTCCCACCTGGGAGTAATTTTTTACAGTGCACTCGCCTTGTGTGTTTTCTTTTCCTGCGTCATTTGTGCTTCAGCAGCCCGCAGCAAGCTTATATACATATATATATATATATATATATATATATATATATATATATATATATATATATATATATATATATATATATATATATAACATACCTGCTTGCCATTCTTCCTGTGACACTCAAATTTCTTGCTATCGCGTTCATTCAGGCGAGACTGTGACTTTCTATTTTTCATGAGAAAGCGAACCTATTAAATGATACGGTTAGCATGTCTAGTGCATATTCGTAGAATGTGCACTAGGACATGATAACTACAGGATGCTAACACACAAGACTCCTTTCTTCTGTCAAGATCTTTACATATTTTTGGACGACCACTATAAGGCTGATGACGTACAAAAGCATAATTCTGTGTAGGCGAGAGGCCAGAACTCATGTTTAGGTTACGGGAAGCATAAAAGAAGCCGCCCGCATCTTCCCACGGGGGGAACTCGAGTAAATGCGTCGCAGAGTGGTGGGGGTATCGCGTCATCATCATCAACGACGTGAGATCGGGCTCGTTTATCCTAAAGGGTCGATGAGAGTTATGGCGACTTGCAGCTCACTTTAATTTTAAATGTACGCTGTGAATTTTCATTGTTTAATCACGCACAGGAGAAATCGCACACAGGCACTACCTTGGAGGTCAAAATCCAGTGCCTATATACGGGGTGGTCAGTGAATGGTTGTGCAGCAGGGAGGGAGAGAGAGGAGAGGCCTGCTGCCGGCACGAGACGAGCCGAGCATGCGAGGGAGGGAGAGGAGAGGCTTGCTGTCGGCACGAGACGAGCCGAGCATGTGCAGTGGGGGTGTGGACGGCGCCGTCGGCGCCGCAGGTGTGACAAAGAAATGCTCCGCATTTAAAACAGCGAAACGCGCTTCTAAGTAGAACCCCGCTGTTACATTCCTCACTGCTGCGTTTTCCCGCCTGTTACGTCGTTTTCCGCCGGTCCCGGTATAGCTCACATAGGATCCAGTGTATTGGGAACCCCGTTGTTACGTTGCAACTGCGGTCCGTTCCCGTATGATACGTCGTGAA
Organism: Rhipicephalus sanguineus; assembly: GCF_013339695.2. Lineage (NCBI taxonomy): Eukaryota > Metazoa > Arthropoda > Arachnida > Ixodida > Ixodidae > Rhipicephalus > Rhipicephalus sanguineus. The sequence continues at coordinate 19,180 of NW_023614842.1, forward strand.
GTGCGCTCCGAGAGTGCATACTCTTTCGGCATGACTGATGTGCGCAGAGCGGGAGCATAGCCAGATCGCTGAAAGAAAAGAGGGGAGCGATTCCTCGTATTGTCCGGGTCGAATCGCGTAGAGCCAATTTCTCCCCTGGCAGTGAACCATTGGCGTAGCCATGGAGGGAAGGGGGGCTTCGGTGGGTTCAACCCCCACCCTCCCCGAAAAATTTCAGTTTTGCATGTGCATATATACACGCACGAATATATATATATATATATATATATATATATATATATATATATATATATATATATATATATATATATATATATATATATATATATATATATATATAACAGACAAAACAAAAGCCCGTGCACATCGCAGTTTTCTTTTTTTTTTTTTTTTTGCTCTTCACTCTCCTTTCCGCTGACGACTGTCCGCGGTCTCGCATTCGCCAACCACCCGCGCCATGTCATTGCGGCGGCGAATGCTCGCCAGCGTGTCCCACTTCACATAGAGTTTCCTACAATACTTACTAGAGGGAACTCTGGCGCTAGTGTCTATGGGAGCTGCAATGCATCGCGCTTCAGCCAGCATGGGAATCATGGGTAGTACACGGATTTGTCTAAACTTCGTTCTTTCGGCTCCGTTTGGCTCCGCGTCGCCTGCATCCGCTTTGTCGCAAAACGTAGTTCAGCAAAAATCAGCAGTTTCACTTCACCACTTTAACTCCTTCAGGCTCACCGATTCAAATCTGGTCACGAAGTTCACAACGATCCATTCTTTTATCCGAAAGAAAACCAAAGCATAGCAATAAACAAAGCCACAAGGGTGTTCGACGCCCACAAGCACGAAGACTAGGCAAATCCGTGTACTACCCATCATTCCCATGGTGGCTGAACGATCGCAGCGCCAGAGTTCCCTCTAGGTCATTTTAGGAAACTCTATGCCACTTCAGTGCTGCTTGCGGTTGTTTCCGGAAGTTGGCTGCACTATAGAGGAATAAGTTGAACCCAAACAGTTCTGAACAGTCAGTGTTGCCCGGTGGCATGAATAAGGGTCTCAAACTGCACCTGAAAGCAAAACTTGAGGCTAAACAGTGTTCATATAATCGCCAATATTGAAAATAGGCATTTATAGGCATTTGTGAGCAATTGGGCACAAACGCCAAAAATAGGCATTTATAGGCACTATAAAAACACTACAAAGGCCCTTCTTAACCTCTAATTCATGCTCATATATTAAAGTGGCGCGATAGGAACGCAAGGACCAAAATAGGCATTTGCCTAAAATCCGGTCTCTAGTAATAACATTCTGTGCATCCACTAAATTTTTTTCGTTTTTCCTGTTTTTCGGCTCTTGCGTTTCCCGGCTATTACATTTATTTTTTTTATTTTTTTATTAATTTATTCAATACTGCGGACTCGTGGTCCATGCAGGGTGGTTATTACAAATACAAATACAAATACAAAAGAAGTAGCAATGACACAACAATAATAAAGGGTGAAGAACGTTATTTTGCAGTTTGACCACCTGTATCAGTAAGGCAGTTCCATTCATTAATGTTTCTCGGAAAATATGAAAACTTAAATAGGTCAGTGCGAGCAAAATATGGGGCTAAGGCGTTTGGGTGTTGGTGTCGGATGGGCCTGCTAGTTAGGGGCGTCAAATACGGGGATGGATCTAGAGCTAGTTTTTTGTTCCAAAGTTGATAAAGAAATTCTAATCTAGCGTTTCGCCTTCGTGCCTCTAACAAAAGCATGTCATTGGTTTGCATTAAATCTGAGGGTGAGTCCAACGGGGAAAATTTTTTAAATATAAATCTAACAGCCTTTCTTGAATACGTTCGAGAGAGTTAATATTACGCTTAGTGTAAGGGTCCCATACTATGCACGCGTACTCTAGTTTTGGTCGCACAAGGGCAGTGTAGCAGAGCAGTTTAACATTTGTGGGAGCAGTTTTAAGTTTATGTTTAAGGAGACATATTATCGTGGAGATTCCACGATAAGTTAGAAGTAAGAGTCACGCCGAGGTACTTGTGTACTTGTTTCTTACGGTCCCTTCAAAGACGTATCAGCGGGTCTATACTCTATTGTGATGACCATGCGGGGCTGTATATGTGGGTCTTGAAGGCAAGCAAAAGTAAAAGCGTACGACATAACTTTATTTTACGTGGTTGCAAATAGTGGTTATATTTTGTCCCCCATGGACAAGAATTCATGCCATGAGAGCAAGTATGGAGGTTGGCCGACTTCTACGCGTCCTTCTCTCCTCCTCCCTTTTTATTTACCTATTTTGTTATTTATGCAATACTGTATACATTTTGCTCCTTATCAGACACTGTAAGATAAGTTCCTGCCTAGCCTTCTCTGGGGCCTCAAAAACTCACAAGGTCCCTTATGCATCCGCCTCAGTCGACGCAAACGCTAAAGCTATCTTCTTTTTCTTCTAAGTCGATGTATTTAGAGTCACTGTATATGCTACCTTTAGGTAGCAGAGTAGCGCATAGGTCCGGCTAGCAACCACAGCCATGCTGTGAAGTCGCACTCCATTTTTGCAGGCGACATGCCTACCACGTCGCCGATAAACATGTCTGGAGTGTCGAAGGCCGGCGATAAACATTGGCTGTCGATGACTATTAATTGAGTGAGCTGCAGCGGCGGCGTCGAGAAAAAATTGGCAGATCCCACGTACCGTGGGAGTCGATGTTATGCGAAGCACGCGTAGGGAAGGTGACTGTGGCGTAACTTTTTTTAACTGAGTGACACGTTACAAAATGACGCTAAAGATTTGTATAAATTTCATACGCACACATATATATGTTGAAGAGCCGCATATGTGTTATATAACCAGTTGTTTACGGTTGGGTAACGCTGCCAATGGCAACGTGGGTTTTACCAACACCAGAAGCGATAAGCTGATATGTTTATAGGTGTCCCGAGAACGCACGCACGTTTCACAAACCCGTGTGCATGTGTGCAAGAAGTTCTTAACAGTTCTTGAACAAGGGCATCATCACCGTGATCAGTGAGCACCAGCAGCTGGTCGTGATCGTGATGACGAGGGGTCCATGTGTAGTGAAGTACGTGGTATAGTAGAACTGTTGGAATTCGTGGAAGCCTCGGTCATTTCGTAGACAAATTGTCTGACGACAGAGCCGGCGACATGTCGGAACCTGAAGCCACCCTTCGCGTTGGTGAGGTATAGGCCGTCGAGGCTGGTAGGCCTCCATTATGCGACGTAGACCAACATCAGTGGATGATGTTTATCGTAGTCGTAGATTACCTGGACGTATGTGACCTGCGTAGGCTAGTGTACAAAGCGGCTGTCAGTCAATCTGGCAGGCACGTAGGCAAGGGGGGGGGGGGGGGGGCCCGGGGGACCCGGGCCCCCTCCCGAAATTCGTCTATCCTTTTATATTCCCGGGCAACTTTTTTTCTTTTTGCCATGATAAGACCTTCTTTCGAATAATTAGGGCTTGGGCCCCCCCCCCCCCCCGAAAAAAAAATCCTGGCTACGTGCCTGCAATCTGGCATCATCCTCGGTCAGCATGAGGCCATCGCCCAGCCTCGTAAGAAATGAATAGGACACTGCATCGTTCTGGTGGACGAAGTGCACTTTACGGTGCGGTGATGTGGATATTTTATGTAACTTTCGTTAATGTATTCCTCCGGGGTCGAGCAATGCTTCAATATAGCTTGCTGAATCATAGGAATACAAACGTAATGTTTATTAGACTGCTATAAAAGCGGAGCCAACACTGGAACTACAGACGTTAATCTGATATGACACCTGTATCGTAGGAGTACACATCGTAGGAATATCATGTAGTGTTTATTGCTTTCTTCTAAAATTAGATAGCCAGCACCACAACCACAATTGACGTTGCACCGATCTTACGCCTGCGTAGGCTATTTTTCCAAACCAGTTTATAGACCTGGCGTGGCTCAGTGGTAGAATACCTGATTGCCACGCAGAATGCTTGGGTTCAATTCCTGCTGGGATACTAATTTTCATTCTTTTCATTCGTTGAGTCAACGCTGCCGATTTAAGTTACCAATGTCTGTTCTCGCCGTTCCTGGGTAGATATAAACTGTCAGTCACCTGTGGCGCATACCCGTAGACCGCGGCCGGTGGTAAACGGGTATGTGCCAAACGTGTCTAGCGGAAAGGGTTTGGCGTCGTACGCGAAAGGATTTTAACGTTATTCATGTCATGACCCGGCAGTCATATTTCTCAAATCCTCTTACCCTCCCATGCAAATTTTGGTCTACACCAAGGTAAAGAGGCGATCATGAGAGCACCCAGACGTAGGCGGCTAGATAGATAGATAGATAGATAGATACGTAGATAGAAACGCTCAAAGTGCCAGAGGTTCGCTAAGAAATGCTTCGCATTTAATACAAAAATTGGCCCGAGCGTCAGCTTCTCCGCAATGCATGGTTGCTAGCGGCGTTTGAAAAACAGATGCGCAACTCTGCTACCTAAAGGTAGCATATACAGTAACTCAATGTATTGAACCTCCTCACCTCATGGATCGGCCCACCATTGACCAAGTAACTGTCATCTGATGACGTCAACATGTGACGTCATGATGATGTCATGGCGACATAACAAATTTCGGCGATCTGTGGCTTCCCCACGTGATTTTTTGCATCACTCGTGTTTACACCGCCCACGGGGAACGCCGACGCGGGATTCCGGTCAATTTTCGCGTTTGATTTGGCATTTAAGGCTTTGGCTTTAACAAAATAAAAATGAAGCATGTGGTGAAATTAGAACCAGAGTCCGCTTGCAAGATACCCGGGCCGAGCTTTCTGCAACGAATTCTCGGCGAGAACTTAGCGCTGCTTATAAAGATCTAGGGGCGTATAAGGCCGTACTGTCACCGTCATAGTTGTATCATGCAGCATTTGGTTTGCCGTCATGCTAGCCGTGCTGTCGTCTTGACACACCGTGACAGTGGCCTTGTATACGTGTTTTGTCATCTGATAACAATCGTGCAAGCACAAACGCAACCCTCTCTCCTTTTAGTTTTCACTCATTGCTGAAAAAAATAAATAAATGAATAAACACCATTGCCTCAAGAACAACTTACTTGCGATGCGGTCAACGTCGTACCTCACCGCACCGCTATACATCATCATCCACGCGCATGCATGTTGTACAAGACAGCCAACAAATTACCCCCAATTTCCCAGTGCCGTCAGGGCATGAGTTGGATACCAAGTCGCCTGCAGGCAGGGTTGTGTGATCCACGTAACTTAACCTGACCTCTGGCACATTAATAGATTGTGGCGGGGGTTCTGGCGCCGAAATGCTGCACCCCGACGCCGTATGTTGTTCCTGAGGCGTACAGACCTCAATCAAGGCAAGTTACCAAGACCTCCGTGAAGCTCTGTAAATAAGCTGTGTGGTATATACCTACTATAGTGGACCTCATGCGCATCCGCGAACTATATATATATCGCTTTAATCTTTCTCTCTCTGCTTCACTCTCTCCGGTGTTTAACTTCGAAGCAAAGCTTTGAAGTTCAACGCCAGAAAAGGTGAAGCAGAGGATCTGACTGAGTGACGACAGGAACGTAGTTATGGCTACTGCGTACACAGGAGAAGCGGAGGAAAAATTAGTTGGGCTTGCCCAATTCCTGTGCCGCATACCCATCATGTGGTTTTCTGCGGACACCAAAGTTTTTACGGCCGGCGTAAACAGCTCCGATGCTAAAAGAGTCCTTTGGCTCTTTTCTAAAGACCTGAGTTACCACGTGTACGACTCTGTTCAGACATCTGAAGTCCAGTTTGAGATCAGTATATACTCTCGTCGGTGAGTCGTGTGACCCAAAATAACGTTAACGTCTCTTTAAAGAGAGTCATCTGCGTGGCAAGCCCTATAGGACTCACCGAAAAGAGTCACACATACTATTTTTTTTTCTTAGTGCGTGTACTGACACTCACTATATGGCGATCGCAAGATTTGCGTGGTCGCAGATAGTGCAGCACTCTCAGGTCCAATGGCATCTTTCCTTGTATACTCGGCTTGCTGCATCGCTCGCGCACAGCCATGTGTATACGTGTATACAAACAGCCACAATATTCCCGGAGTTTGGAAGATTCCGTTTGCTTTTATGTCGCGATACTTCAATGGCAAAAGAGTGGTATCTGAGACAGGTGCCGGCGCATTAACGATGGAAAGCGTCGCTCAGCGACTGCCGCAAAAGGTATCTCGCGTTACGCGAAGTCGCATTTCCAATTCCCTCTGTACTCGCCGCGTTGTGCTATAACAACGTCGATTTAAGTAAGCCGCTCACTTTCCGATCCGCTCGTATAACTTTGCACCGCGCGAATCGTATTGGAGTTATCTTAGCGAAAGTACCACGGGAGGAGGGAGCACCTCCGGACGGAGCTCGCAATATTTGCTGTATACAAGAAAACGAAAAAAAAAAGGTAAGGCAGGAAGATATAGATAGCTCCTCAAATTACAGCTTTTTCCTACAGATAAAGGCCCGAGAAATACTGGAGGATATTGGAAACGACTGTGTGCATATAGAGGAGGGATAGAAGAAAGCTATAAAATGAACGAGAAGGACAAGGCTCCGTGAACCCAGGTCGCGTCGCTGATATGCCACCTGTCTTGTCGCGGGGCAGAGCGAGTGACCGCGTCGCTTTTATAGGGAGGAGCATGTACCAGCGTTCGTGCGCGGTTTTCGGCTGTGCGTTATCCCTGCCGGCGTCTGGCCAGCTGCACCTTCCCTCCTTTGGTGGTCCCGGCGGCGCCGTGTGATTCCGGTAATCTGGCCGCATTTAATCCCCGGATTAAGGGCGGCACGTCTTAATGCCTCTGAGCGGTTTCCTTTCACATGTAGACGAGCGTCGCGCAAGCGCGCTCTCGTATATACGTTCGCGGTCGCGACAAATTCAAAGTGTGGTGGCGAGAGTCGAGGTATCCGCGCGCCCTCTCCCCCTTCGCCGCTTTTAGGACGGCGAGTCTTCCTTTCAATCGCACTCACTGTCTTTTTCCTTCCTCCTCGTCCTCGCGTATTTCGTGCCGGGCTCTCTGTAATCTCGGTCGTATTTTATTTGCCCGCTTGTTCAGCGCCTTATTACACGGGGTCGCCTTCTTAAGCGAGGTGATTCGACGAGAGAAGAATTTGTCTCGGCGCTGGCCGCGCGGATGCGCCCGCGACTTTGAGAACTGAAAGAAAAGTCGCTCGTCGCCGCCGCTGTTTCCTGTCCTTTGGCGACACCGACCGGGTGTCGCGGTCCTTCCGCTTTCCGACTGCAGCGGCACCATGGGGGGTACACGTGCGCCTTATAACGTATTGGCTCGTGGTGCTTGTGGCTGGGTGGGGATCGCGAAGCATTCCTATACACCTCTTTTCCCACGCTTTTGCAGCTCGTTAGAATTTACGCGCGACGATTATTTATGCCAGGGCGCTTAACTCTGGCGCGTTCTACGTTGATTGTATTCCGGTCGAGGGACCCGCATATACTCCGTATTTTTGCATCAGGAAACAGCCAAAGCAAATCAGACAAGGCCACATGTTTTATTTCCTGTGTCTGTGTCGCTTTTTTGTTTTTATTTTATTTATTTCTTTCCTTCGATAAACGGCAGTGCATGGTGTCTATATTTTTGAAAAAAGCGAACTGCTAAATGAATAAAGGATTTCGCTTAAAATTGTCATTGATCATTTTAATAGTTTATCGTCGCAGAGGAGCCAGTGCCATACTACCAACATTTCAAATCCAAATACGTCAACGCGCCGCAGTCATGATTTATTGGCTCTGGTGCTCTGTTGCTAACGGGGTCGGGGCCGCCGTTTCAATTACCGTTCAAAGCACCGCACAATGTCGAACTTTCTCGTGTTTTCAAACAACTGAAACATAAAGGTTGCGTAGCAACCAATTAGTCAAGAAGGGGGAACATTTGCATTACGCGATATGTTCCCGCAACACCGCTCGCGCAACAGAAGGTCCGTGCTCGCACTCCATGGGGTGAGGCATGCATATACTGGGGTGCTCGCATATTGAAATAAAACGACTGTTTTCAGCTGCCTGCTAACGCCCAATGGCAAAAGAGAGGCACGTCACGTGTTGCAAGTGGATTGATACGTCCGGTGGGTGAGGGGATTTGGAAGGAGGGTATGTGGCTTAATAAATAAATACCGAGAGGAAAGAAACACTGCCTCTTGAAAATAGCATCTTTTTTAGTTTCATTTCGCGCTTAATTGTTATTCAGTAGGGAGAAAGAGAAAATGTCCTTTATTGAATGCTGGAGGGGTTTGCCTTGCGATGTTTTTCTGCCACTTCTTCAGCATCCGTTTGCCGTTTTCAAACTACACGAAAAGAAAAAAAAAGTTTCAAAGTTAAATTTCGCCCAAGAACGAAGCTGGCGCACAAGCATGAAGTCGTTCATATATATCTTCATTTTCTCCGGCATCGTTCATCAGGCAGGTAGCTATTACAGGACTCCGGTACTGCGAAATTCATAGTTTTTCGAAAAGTTCATAAATATCAAAGTTGTATCTATTCTTGTTTCGACCTTTCAATTATGTGCGAATTACTCATCGTGGTGTAATTGACTAAACGCAGTCACCGCTCATTGTGTTTTATATATAAATCCTTTATATATTAATATAATATATTATATATTTAATATATATATATTATATACAGGAGAAAGTGCAAATGCTCGATGCGCGTAGACGGGCGTGCAAACGAAGTTCTATGGCACGCTGGTTTATCTACGTTGGAAAACTGATAAAAATCCAAGGCTTCACCTAAGAAAAGCGTCATGTTCACAATCGCCAGAAAAATGAGAATGAATACCAAACAATCAATGAATCGCTGATTTATACATTGAATACATGTCACGGTTACGTCGCTGGTGCATCGACCATTATATTGGAAAGATAAAAAGTAGAAGAGTGAGAAAAGAATGCCAATGAAACAATTGATCAATTACGTGCATAAGCGAACATTTCTTTCTCAGCTGCTGTCACACTCTCAACAACGGCCTTAGAACGATCCATCTCTCCAGACATTCGGGAAAACGTTCATAACGTTCAGTGGACCACGTTATGCTATATGAGGGATGTTTTTAACAAATGCTTACGTCACAGCACAATGCCGCCTATTTGTCAGCTCTCACAGAAAACACGCCATGTGCTTTACCTTGCCATCAAAGTGCAATCAATTAGAAGCCGAAAGGAAAAGTAGCAAGCCTTCTTAAAAACCTAAAAACATTCTTACGTCTAAAGCTTCGATTAGAGGGAGGCCCTGCGTCGATATATGGCTAACATAAAGAAAACGCGTGATAGAAGTCACGCGTTTTTAAAACGAATATAAAGAAATACAAAGAGTCAGAGAGTAGGGGTAGGTGGACAACAAAAGTGAACGGTGGCTGGGGGCACAAGAGAATATCAATGTCCTCGACGACACGGCTTCTTGCCTTTCGCGCCACCGATACAGGCGCGCAGCGTGCCTATGTGTGCATACACGTTTAACCTCTCGTGGTGCTTTAACCACACCGCGCCTCTCTTCAACAGCATTGCGCACAAAAGATCAACAAGGGGCGGCCAGGGGCAGCGAAGATTCGGCGGTCCTATGAGACTCCTTTCAAATTCGCCGCTCCTTAAGATCAGCCCCAGTGTGCGAGACGTGGCCAAAGAAGATGGGAGCATTCAAGTTGAAGGGGGAGGCCCCTTTCTATAACAGTATAACGCGCGGTTTTTGAGAGCTCTCGTCTTTTCAAGTGTCACTTGACGCCCCGCGCTCGCCCCCCCCCCCCCCCTTAAAAAAAGAAAAGAAAAAGAGAGAGCGCGTGCACATAGAGTATACGGGCGCGCGCGTGACGCGACAAGAGTGCGAAGAAGCCTTCGTTCCTTGTCCTCAGGCAGGGAGGAGTCGTGCCATATAGGAAACGATACGTACCGCCTCAAGGATCGCATGCTCGCCTCCGTTTTCTGGTCGCGAGGGGCGCGTCTCGTGCGTTGTGTGGGCCTGACTGAGACCAGCGTTCGACTTTTACTTATTTATCTTTCATTTCTCGCCCGACTTGAGACGGTTCAAAGTGGCGACTCCGATGCAGGAATCCAGGGATGTAGGAGCACACCCCTCGGCGTCGCTATTATTTGCGTGTGTGCCGAGAGTACACACCTGTTTTGTACCCTGCCTGCAAACCTTTGTGCGTACAAGCACGCCAAACGTTATCCAGAAAAGACGTACGCTGCCTGATCGCATAGCTTATATCAGTATGCGTGCGTGCGTCTGTGTATTTGTGGATGTTGTAGAGATGTATTTGCCTTTGTGTGCGTGCCCGTGCACCTACATACGTACACACATGCCGCTATATAAACGCTTGAGTGTAAAGTGATAAGGAGGGGACACCTCGCACAGCGACATCGAGGAGGAGCTTGGAGATCGTTCGAGCGAGCCGATATTATTATTGAACGGAGCGCGCTATTCTTCCCTCGAATCTGTTCGCGTCGCCACTTCGCGTTTTGTCGAGAACCGGCCGCGCGGCCCGTTTCTTTTGCGCGTCGCTCCTTCTTGCGTTCTGTCACCGACATAGGCGCAGTTTTCTTTCCGGCTGCTGCTTCCCCTCGACTGCCGCGTATACAATTACACGTGTTCTTCACGCTCCGATGCTCATCGTCGATCCTGAAGCCGTCTCTGTGTGGACACGGGACGACAAAGGACTCGCATTGCCACGACGCTCGCTTGCGGCCGATGTTACACAGTATTTGTGGGGCGCTAGAATAGCTGAGAAACGAGGCGAGTATTTGTGGTTTTTGCGGGGTTGTTTCAGATTCAGGAGGCGGTGGTACACACGCGGCGCAGGGCGGCAAAGGAAGCGGCTGTCAACGCTGTCAAAGGAGCCCCCCATCAGCAACAGCGTCGATCGCCCGCGGCGTACGTGCTTACATACGTGGCCTTGTGACTTCGATTCTCGAGATGTGTCGCTATACAGGACACGTGAAATGCGAGCGGGCCGTTTGTATCAGGGACGACAGCGATTCTACTTAGCCCAGTTTGTGCCTGGTTCGGCGTCGCATAGAAGCGTCCAATCAAACCATGGCGTGACTTGTAGGGGGGAAAGCCTTGTCCCGGGGACCTTTTTAAAAGGTTGCAGTTGACAAAGCTGCATGGTTAGAACTTTTAGTCCTCGTAAATTTGACGCAGTGTCTCGAAGTATATGTTGCAGTGTTCCAACACGACATGAAGCATTTGACGCGAAAGGCTCGCAGCGGTTCCAACTTACTGTTCTGACGAAGGCTGCCGAATTTTTCCGTACAAATGCAGTAACAAATATCACACACCCGCATAATGACACGAATACAAAACTAATACGGATGCGCATTCTCCCAGAAAAATCGGTAGACATGAAATCATGTACAGGTGAACAATTCACTTCCCTTGTAACGATTGATTTGATGAAGTGGCGCAATTTATATATATATATATATATATATATATATATATATATATATATATATATATATATATATATATATATATATATATAATATATATATATATATATATATATATATATATATATATATATATAAGCAATTCGCGCTGTACACTGATGGCGGCGAATTGAGCGTCGGCCGTCGGTAATCTGATCATCGGCGGAAGGCGCCGTCTTTTATGCAGGAGTCATCGTACCTTCCAGCGTTATCGCTGGTTCTCGTGTAAGCTCTCGAATAAGCTTGACTATTCGTGAGCTGCGTGTAATCTGACAGAATGATCTCAAACAATCGTGAAGCTGCCCAAACATTGGGGCGCGGTCTGCCCGAGCGTTGATTTAGTGGCTCCATCCGCACGTGGCAAGATATATATATATATATATATATATATATATATATATATATATATATATATATATATATATATATATATATATATATATATATATATATATAAGCGTGTGTGCGTTGGCTCTGGCGTATATCATGAGGGGGCAGGGGGGCAACACCCCTCGCAGGTGAACCTCCCCCTCCCCCCCTTTGAGATTAAAATTTCAAACACGATGCTTGAACGGCTTGACAGTTGAGCATAGCGCATTCAACGTTCTTAAAAACCTGTTTATTTGGTCACGTGCACTTGTGTTCAAATACCGTTGAGTTGTGTAAGGCTACATGTATAGAAATCGCAACTGGCGTGCAACCGGTTTCCGAGAAGACTCAATAGCGCAATGCAGTTACGCGAGCTGCAAGCCATGAAGAGCTCGTTTCGAAATTGTATTTCGAAGTGCGGTTTTAATTTTTATAGAATTAAAAATAAAACCCGTATTTATGAAACCATTATATCCGCCGTGGCAATATGTGTGTCCCCCCTTGTGACTTCGCTGGATTGATGCCACTGTGTGTGTGTGTGTGTGTGTGTGTGTGTGTGTGTGTGTGTGTGTGTGTGTGTGTGTGTGTGTGTGTGTGTGTGTGTGTGTGTGTGTGTGTGTGTGTGTGTGTGTGTGTGTGTGTGTGTGTGTGTGTGTGTGTGTGTGTGTGTGTGTGTTTGTGTGTGTGTGTGTGTGTGTGTGTGTGTGCTGCAGTACCATGCACCTCTTCGTTCCCCTTTTTTCCTTTTACACGAGAAGCGTCGACAATAAAACTTCTCCTATGCCATATTCTTTTCCCTGCGAAGAACGGTCGAGCATCACCGCGGTCGAGCAGGAATAAGTTCCGCAATATCGCTCGTAAATACGAGGGCACGACTTCATACGATGCGTGTTGCCAAGCATCAACTATACACGCGGTTCCTGGCAGGCGTCTCGGCACGGCTGCGGTGGCATGGCAACGGTAACCAGTACATGTCAAGCAAAACCACAGTGTTTGTTAGACGTGCCAGCTGGCGCCGACCGCAGTAATCGAGCAGGCGCTCCTTGTTTTCGAGCTAATGTTTTCGTGGGTGAGATTGTGCCAGGCAGTAGTGGTCTGAGTGTTATAGATCGCTTCAGGCACGTAGCCAGGATTTTTTTTCGGGGTCTTTCGAAGTCTTTTCATGGCAAAAAGAAAAAAATTGCCCGGGAACATAAAAGGCTGGACGAATTTCGGGGGGGGGGGGGGCACCCCCCCCCCTTGCCTACGAGCCTGGATCGCTTTATATTCAGGTCCTTCAGGTCGATGGCTGCGACCATGTTGGAAAGTCTCAGATGTTCAGAACTCATATTTGTGATATTGAGCTGGAGGAACAATTATTTTACAGATACACCCGTATGAAAATGGTGATGTCCGGGAAATGTCCTTTCTGTTTCCCATTGACGTCCTACATGACCTTTATGGTTCCTCTTCCTTTTTGTGACCTGCAGGACGCTACTTTATGTTTATGAAACCCTTCCTCGGCCTATCGAAGGATTCCTTCTTGTCTCCTGTAGGATGTGTCCTTTATGTTTACGGCAGGATGTTACCTGGCAGCGAACTATATGTTACCGGCAGGAGCACCCGAGCTCATAAGTGGGTAACATGTGGTAGTACAAACACATTTTTTGTCAGTGCCGTAGCCAGAGGAGGGTTTGGGGGTGCCGAAGCCCACCCCCAAAATTTTTGCATTATAACACACACACACATAAATATATATATATATATTTTCTGGGGGGGGGCTAGCCCCCCCCCCGAAATTTTGATGGTTATGATGATTTCGGGGGGGGCTACCCCCCCCGAAATTTTGATGGTTTTGATGATTTCGGGGGTATATATAATAAACACCCCCTCCATCAAAATTTCGGGGGGGGGCGGCCTAGGCCCCCCCCGAAAAAAGTCCTGGCTGTGGAAAAAACTAATATATATATATATATATATATATATATATATATATATATATATATATATATATATATATATATATATCAGGCCCGTAGCCAGGAATTTCTTTCGCGGGGGGGGGGGGGGGGGCACTTGATGAAAACCTTGACGTTTTCAGAAAGACACCTACTTCACCAAAATTTCGGGGAGGGGGGGGGGGGGGCTTGGGCCCCACGGGCCCCACCCCCTTGGCTATGGACCTGATATATATATATATATATATATATATATATATATATATATATATATATATATATATATATATATATATATATATTTTTTTTTTTTTGTCGTCGCACTGGATAAAAGTTGTATTTGATACTTTTTTAGTTTGACATAAGCGCAATCATTGCATAACAATCTCGCGTGTAGACATCTGCACTAATTGTATAACATTAATTCACGACACACGAACGTTTTGTGGCGATTAATAGCATCGTTGTTCATGTGTTCAAAATTTTTTCAAATTTCGCGCGCTTAGATTTCGATTTTTTTTTTTCCGAGGTCAAGACATTGTACGCCTCAACTATTTATGTACATTATATTTACCTAATTTTTTTTAATATTTGAAAGCGTAAATTCAGGTTTTTAGTTAGAAAGCGCGATGCGCAAATGCGGTATACGTCTGCGAGGCTGATACCACGTGATATCACTTTTTCTTGTTTTGCGGTTGCTGCACGTTGCACGCCGCGTCGCGAAGGGCCGAGCAGGCCGAGTTTGAGTGAATTTTTCCCTTGTTTGAAGTGTGCTTGCGCCTTGTGCTCGTCCTGTGTGTTCTACCGGTGCTGCTTATTACGAGGATGCGCTATACTCAAGCGAAGACCGGCTGCTTCATATCGTGGAGCACTCACCAGGTATGTACCACGTTGCTGCTGTCAGCGCTTGGTTAACACCGAGAGCGCGATAATAACGCCGTTAACCAAGTTTTTCTTAACCAGTAGACGATAAATGAGCTTTTATTAACGTAGCGAGCTTGTTTGTGTCTATCATTTCACCAGGATCAAGGCACGTTTGTGTGATTTTAAGCGCGGGCGAGCTTTTTCTTTTGTTTGACGCGTAAACTAGAGTGCGCATGCGCGGCTGTGATTCGGCGGGGGATTTGAACAGAGTTGTGGCGGTGCCCTCCTCTGTCGGCAGTGGTGTTGGAGGGTGGCCCCGCTCGCGGTAAACTACTATTTTGGCTTAATAGATGGGCGAAGACGGCGTTTGTTAGCCATAAGCGTCGATCGTGCCTAAGGCGCGTATGCTTGGACCTGTTAGTAATTCATGCTCACTTTTTTAGCGCACTGAACTCTTCTACGTCAGTTCCATATGCTGCGCGTACTCTTTTCAATAGCTACAGGATCGTTATAATAGCAATGTTTTGACTACTATCAGAGAGATGTGTTTTCCTCCTTGCGGGTGGTCAAACGTGTGCATGTGTATGCATCCGCGCTGGCACGTATCTTTAACTGCCGTGATACTCGGGTTGATGCGTGTGCGTGATCTTGAAATAGCATGTTGCTTCGTCTTAGGTACGGCTCGCGAAGCTTGAACTTACGCTTAGGTGTTCATACAGCCTGTTTCGTGAAATTCGGCCGATGTTTTCACCCGCAACATAGGTTTCCTGATGCGGCCGGCACCCTTGCGTGTTAAGCCGTACGTTAAACTTGAACTGTACTCCAGCGAATCCTTCATGTCTATTTGGGGCAGAATTGTCGCACCTAAACAGTGCAAGCGCTAATTCGAGCATCAGTCCACGCGTTCGAGCACAACTTTTTTATTCTGCTTGTTTCTGTCGTGTTTGGCTTTTGTTATTTTGTTCTGGTTATTAAGAATTGTATACACCTCGCCCCACCTTGGCGTTAAAACTTCGCTAAACACTTACTTGTACTGGTACGAACATTATAAACAGCTTGTACCACCACCTCCAGTGACATTTTCTGGTAGATGAAAAGCTTAACGGTCTATCGGATAAAGTAAATTCTCTAGGCATGCGCTACAGATGTTAAAAAGGATCCGTGGTATGTGCAACATATGAACATCTTATTTATTGCTCATAACTTGCAATAATGTTATACATACTTCACGGTATGCATGCATAAGTCATGCATGTGTTGCTGTTCAAATGTAAAATTAGACAATGTATTGTATCTGAGAACACAACAAATCTAGACTGTGTTTTTTCACGCTGTTAGCATTGAAACAATTATACAACTCCAGAAATAACGTTCATCGAATGTTTATTGTGTATTTGCTAAATTGTGGTTAATAGCTTCCAGGATTCTGGTTGCCAGAGATTGTTGCAGAAGCCTGCATGCTTTATTGGGATGGCATGTGGTTCAAGATTGGTGCCTTGTAAGTCTTAGCATTTCCACCTTTTTCTCCACATGGCCATTAGACAGCCTGTGATGCATTAGTGAGGAGTATTGCTTTTTTAGCCAACCAGAATCATTGAACCTAATGACCGCAATTTAGCAGCACACAATAGTAGAGTGAAACCAATTTCTGACATTATATAATCATCCCAATGTGAGCAGCCTGAAGAAAGCTACGTTAGTTGTGTTTGCAAGCAGACATAATTTAATTTTACATGTTACGTGCAATGGATACATGATGAATGTGCATAATGTCATGTATGTGCAGTGCTATTGTGCTCTTGTGCAATAAATAAAATATTCATATGGTGCATATTGCATTGCATTCCCTTTAAGGAACACAGCGTATAAGTATCATAATAAAGCTACAGGAATACAAATGTGCCTGTGTGAATGCATACTCACACATAGGTTTGGCTAGCTGCAAGAACAGAATTTACCGATAGCAGCCAATGATATTACTCACGCACAGAACTTTCAATTACACGTGGTTGACACATACAGCAAACAGGGGGCATATTTTCCTAAGAGCTGTAACGTTGCGTTAGTACGTGAGCAAGCTAAAATGGTAAGGTTAGATCCTCGACATCAAAAGCATAAAAAGTTCTTCCACAACACGCATTTTATTGCATTTATTTCGGAGCATTCCCTTTATGTATATCTCACCTGAGTGGAGTCAGGTGCCACCGAATATGGTGGCCGTGCACTGCATCTATACCCACACAGAACTAAGAATACAATTCCAGCATGATGGGAACATACTGTACGTTAAGCTCTTGTGAAACATTTCGTGACTACTCCTTCTGTATTTTAGGCTTCAGGGTACGAATGTACTGTAGAGAAAGCACACCCTAGCGTACCCTGCATTATGCAGGAGCAATATTCAAGCACATTTCTTACACATCTGCGATGAGGAAATTCCATATTCTTTCATAAGGTTGCGACTGTGTTCACCAAGAATGCATCAAACAAGTTTTTCTTGTAACTTCTCTAGTTTCTGTACGTCCTGCTTGTTTTAAACTTATCTAAAATATAATGTTCCAGATCAGTTAAAAAAGAACGTGTGAGGAATTCAGCTTTGCTAACAGACACTAGTGTCACTAAATTGTTATTTTGTTGTTTCCATTGCAGCATATACGTGCTCCTTGTGCAAAGTGAGTGTGAAAGAAATCCGGACAAGCCTGTCATCAATGGTGGCTCATGGACAAGTTCGTTGCTGATGTACAGCAGCTGCGCATGGCTTCTGTTTCCTGTACAAGGGGAACTGCACTGAGAACAGCGGAGTGGGCACTTCAACCACCTGTTTGCTGTATTCAAGTAGCTCACATGTAGAGGGTGTTCAAAATTAAGCTGTTTGTTTTTCTTATAAAAAAGTCCGCACTGTAAGTCACGTCAAAGCCACCTTTGCAGATAAGTTATCCAGGGGGGCACAAAGTGGGACAATAATTATCGCTGTCAGCCGTGCAATTAACTGAGATTTAATAATGAACTTTTTTAGTGACTGCAGCAAGCGGGCATGTATGTATTAAGAAGTTTGAGCCAGCTGCATTTCTACACGATTCCACTTCAAAGAATTCTAGCATGTCTGAGCTCAGAGATCCTGCTGCAAAGTTTAATTCTGGCTTGCATCATTGCACATGCAGGACCTTGAGCACTGGCACAAAGCTCCTCCCTGATGTGCCAGGTTTAATGTTACAGCGGGTCGAAGGCATAGGCAAACATGATAACGGTTACCCCTTTCCTGCGGGCTGGTGATAGCAAGCAGTGACTGCTCGTCACACCAGGGAGTAATATTTTGCTGATCCTCACCGCCTTGCATCATGTAAACCACAATTAAACTTTGCAGCGGGATATCTCGCAGCACAGACATGCTAGAAGAATTCTTCCAAGTGGAACTGTGTAGAAACACGACTGCCTCCAACTTTTCAATACAAAGATGCCCGCTTGCTGTAGTCACTAAAAATTTCATTATTTAATCTTAGTTAATTGGGCGGCTGACAATGTCTTACTTTGTGTCCCCATGGACACATAACTTACCTGCAAAGTTGGTTTTCATGTTTTTCCCAGGGCTGAATTTTAATGCAACCATAAAGCACAATCCTAATGTGTCAATGCTGCTTCCTTAGCTTTGTATTTTGTCTTTTCAAAATCTATTGAGTGAGCGGCTCTCTCGACTCGTGTGTCATGTTTTAATTCATATCTTATGTGCAGTTATCATTTTTAAAATTGAACTTTCAATTTTGTGATAAGGCAGTAGTGCATCAATTCACTATTTTATTTTCACCTTAATATTCACCGTACATTTTGTAATATTTTTTTTTCATCAGAGTCAATATTTTTATTTTATTTATACAAGTACCTGCAGCACCACGAGGGCATTATTGCAGGGGGAACTGCAATAATGCTTTTCTAATCATACATATTCCATTGTCTTCCGGAAATTCATTTCCTAAGTGCAATCATGTGATGTCCTGCTATGATGCCTAATCATATTTAACTTTGTTAATGATAACTTACAGAAGGCATTCTGAAATATTGAAATGTAAGTCTCGGCATTGGGAGATGAATGGTGGCGACATTTTCTAAACTACACTGTTTTGTCTGCTTGCTTTAGTTGTGTGAAGTATAGTAATAATAAGTGTTTGGATTTAACCACAATATGATTATGAGGGACGTCGTAGTCGGAGGGCTCCTGAAATTTCGACCTCCTGGGTTCTATAAGGTGCACCTAAATCTAAGTAGATGGGCCTCAAGCATTTCTTCCTCGATCGAAAATGTGGCCACCACGGCCGGGATTTGATTCGCGTGACCTTCGGTTCAGCAGTCAAGGGTGACTTACAGTGTACTACTTTGTGTGGGCTATAGTTTGCTTTAAATTATGCATGCTAAGTATGGCATTTTGGTGCCAACCACACATCTCTGGTAGTGCACTGATGTTGCTGTTTGCCACATTCCTAATTTATTGCAGTATTTAATTTTAGCATACATTTATTGTGAGCAGCTCTGGGTAGCGCACTGACGTTTGTCACATTCCTCATTTATTGCAGTATTTTTTATTTGTGTATTTATTCTGAGTTGTGAAGTTATGATTGTTCCACTTCTTCCACTCTAGAAGGTTGCATACATTTGTAATTAACCCATGAAGCCCAACAAGTCACTCTGATACACTTAGGTGTGCAAAGCTTATCTAAGAAGCCCATAGTGTTTATAATGCCTTGGAAGTGCCTCTTGGTCATAAATTGCTGTCATGATGAGTTTCTTAAAACATTTGTTTTTGCGTTTTTCAGAAATGAATGTACTCTTCATTACCAAAAAAGATGCAGAACAAGTTAAACCTTTTAAAATGTTAATGATGTGTTGAGGCGTTACGGGGTTAAGGCTGATCTGTTAATCTTATTTTTCTTCAACCGCCGACGTTGCCAGTTCGTTGCCAGTTTGAATATTGTCTATGAAGTGCTCTAAACTGTACAGTGTAAATGATAATAAATGAGTAATATTGCAGAGTTTTGTATGCATGTACATCCAAATTATAGCAGCCGTAATATGCTGCATCATACAGGTAATGCAATGGCCTAATTTCTGGTCTGCGTAAAAGGTGGCTACTTATAGGACACATACAGGATGGACACTTTGAGGAGACAGAAAGTCAGCGGCCAAATCGCGACATCTGGGAGACATAAAGGACGGTTACATATGGGATACATACAGGACGGTCACAAATGGGACACATACAGGACGGACACTTGGAGGACACAGAAAGTAAGCGGCCAAATCGCGACATCTGGGAGACATACAGGTTGTGTCCTCATGCTGCCTCGGGGAACCATACAGTACACTTCCAGGACATCACCATTTTCATAAGGGCAGTAAACATTCAGTTACTTCTGTAAGGGCACGCTTTAGTTTCGTGTTATTCCGATTCCTATGACGGAGGGATCAACCATCTTTTTTTCAGGATCAAAACGGTAAACCTCAAGCGCCGCCCACCGACGCTTTCAAGATGAACTGTACTGAAACAATTACATTTCGGGACTGCAAGGAGGTGCTGGATGCAATATTGCACTTAATTGGTTTTTCCTTGGCGTAGGTTACCCTTCATGGGGCTCTTCGTATGGCGGATATGGTGGATATGGTGGATACGGTGGATATGATGGGGGCTTCGGCTTTGTACACAGCGCTTACCCCGCCTATGGCTACTATGGTGGATACGGTCAACCCAGCGGCTACTTCTCCTATCCCCAAAGCTACGGTACTAGCTACAGTGGTAGCTTCGGCTATCCCAACGTCCGTGCTACAAGTGGTGGCGCATCTGCGTAAGGGTTATATTTCTGCTGCCTACTCAACTGTAATCCGAAAAGACGTCCCCACTTCCGAGCCTTTTTCGAAGGTGGCGACAGTTACCCGAATGAGCAAGATGGACACAAATTTGTTGGCAGTCACATTGCTACTATAATAAGCGACGACATGAGTACTATTGTGCGTTTGTTTAATAAAGCTGGAACACAAACTCCACGTCCTCTTTGCAGTTTCAATCCTTACGAATCTATTGTTGTTTCGTACAACATCGATGCGCCCGTAATGTATTGGCTGTGCTGTATTGCTACAGGAATGCAAATACCTGGAAGAAATCTACTCAGAAGTGCACTACAAAAAAAAAATAGCGCAGCTTGCACTGCAGGCACAATACTAAAGAGACAGCGGAGCTGATGGGCGCCTATGTTGCCCTGGTTATGTTGCCCTGGCCTATGTGCCTGTGTTGCCATGGCTAAGTTTTGCAAATTTTATGTTTCTTCTTTCTTCCTCTATTTTTTTCTTCTTCTCTCTTCTCCCTGTATTTTTCTACGTATTCTTTTTTCTGTTTATTTCTATTTAATTATTTCCCTATATATATATATATATATATATATATATATATATATATATATATATATATATATATATATATATATATATATATATATATATTTTTTAACACGAATGTGTTTTATGCCGGGTCCACCACGGCTCTACTGAAGTATTTCCGTCACGGATATGACGTTGTAAAATATAAAGACTAATAGTTGGTGGCAAAGAAAAAACCAGAAGAAAAAGTTCGCCAGCGGGAGTCGAACTTACGACCCCTCACTCCGCAGCGCGCGGGGCGAATCGATTCGGCCACAGACGGCACGTTCTTTGCCATGCTAACGCCGAGCTATTCATGTATACCATTTACCAATGGCGGTACTCAGAGATTGGCTTCAGCCTGTTTTCGTTATCACTAGCGAGATGGCGCGAAGTGCTCGAAGAGCGCGCTTTAAAGGTCGTCGCCACGCGCGGGATGATCGCGCGCCTACACAGGGCGTGGTCGCTCGTACACGGGCTTATCTCGTGATGGCGGTGGTGTGTACGCAAGTTTGCGTTGAGAGGTCACTTCGCTCACTGCAGCGGCCGCTTTTTCGAAGGAGCATGCTGCTTACACAGAAATAAGTTACAAGTGTGGCCGTTAGTTCGCGCTCATCCTGTGTATGTTCGTTCCGTGCGCCCTTTCTGCTTAAGCAGCGGGTTGCAAGTTTCGAGCTGCTTGCCGTTCTTCGCGTGACATTACAATTTGTTGCTGTAGCATTCATTCCTTCACGCTTTGGGCGAAAGAATGCACAACAAACGCTCAACTACGTCTGTGAAGACATGTTTCACTTTCTTGTTATACCGATTCCTATGACAGAGGGATCAGCTATGTTTTACAGCGAAAGCTGTTATGAGATCACTTCAGCGGCCGTTTTTGGCGCCGTAGTTGTCCGCCGCCGCCGCCGCCGCCGGTGTCCGTAACCACTATCGCTCTAATATAGCGTGGTAGAAGAGTAAAATAAGCACCAAGCGTCGCACAACGCGAATTCTGTAACCAGGCGTCACACAATGCGAATTGCGTAACGAGTAGGTTGTTGAATGCTTCCAACCCATTACAAAGGGCTCCGCCATAATGCTTCATCGTCGTCAGGCACAGCATCAACGAAGCACATAATGCCTTACATGCGTTTAGCAGGTACCACGGCTCTCCGTAGAATGACGAAAAATGGCATAGTGCCTGCTTCCCTACTTCTCAAAAATTACATTGATTCATAGCGTATAGTGGGGTTCCTCGCAAGTGCACTAGTATTGGTTGCCAAGGAAACCCATAAGCGCATGATCCATTTCCTCGGGGTCTCAGTAAAGTTCTTCGCCCCCCCCCCTCGCGCTCCTACGTCAACATATGTTATACAGCATAGGAAAATAACGACCGGGCGTCACCAAATGCAAATTGCATAACTGGTGTGCTGTTTAAAGCTTCCAACCCATTACAAAGGGCTGAGCCATAATTCTTCATCGTCATCAGTCGTCGCGTCAACAAAGTGCACATAATGCCTTACAGACGTGTAGCTGGTGCCTCGCTTCTCCGCATAATGACGAATAATGGCTTAGTAGGTGCTTCTCAACTTCACAAAAGTTGTGATTTATGATGGCGTAGTGGGTATCTCGCTTGTATTTATGGCGTAGTGGGTACTTGTATTAGTAGCCCCAAGAGAGCTTACAACCGGCTCTAGAAACGCCGCTCTTCCAGCTTTCGCTGTGACTGTGCTGCGGTTTCAGCGCAGGCCTGGCATTTTTTTCTCTCTTTCATTCTATCTCTCTGCACTTGTTTATCACCCATCAGGGCTATTACAGGTCATGCCGGAGAAATCGGCGCACGTGTTCTGGGAGCGAAGCAGAAGATGGCGAGCTCACTCTGTCCGCCGTATATATATATATATATATATATATATATATATATATATATATATATATATATATATATATATATATATATATATATATATATATATTAAGGTGATTTTTTTATATGCATAGAGCGGATCAGATGACTTGCTTTTCAAAACTGTTTGCTTTAAATCAAGGAAGAATCTGCACAAGCAGATTGTTGTGCAGGCTGGGCCGCCATTTAACGCGACAACGCAGCAGTGTTTAAGAAAATTTTGAAAATATTACCGTGAAGTTCAAGAACTGCAGCCACATTTAACCTGTTCTTCATCTGAGCATTACATCTGCAACCTTCGCAGTCTCAGTTTCACGTTGTGAATACGATGAGTATAAAGAACTTGCTATGACTCTAGTACCTTAAGTTCTCACTTAATAAACAAAACATGTGGCTGACAAAGCGAGGTACTTCAGAAGTCTTCAGGATAAGCCGAGTGCCAATTTCTTTACTGTTAGAGCCCTCTAATATTGGCCTCGAGGCCCACCACTGGAAGCAGGATCACGTGGTCTCAGCGGCCGCGTCGGCTGATTGTGGAGCTCTGCCGCGTGCTTTGAAAACGAGTTTCAAGTACCACATGCGCTGCGGTCTGTTCAAATACGGAAGTTTTTTTGCATTTTCTGCTCAATTGAAACCATTGTAATAGAGTGGCTGCCTCCGAAGGCGAAGAACATGGGCTCTACCGCTCGGTGCCGCAGTGCCGGGCTTACGCAACGGAGCCCAGTGTCAGCCTGCACCGGTACCCGCGGGACAAGAAACTCCGTGAAGCATGGGTTGTAAAGCTAAGAACCGGCAAGTAGCCATCTGCTACGAGTCTTGTGTAAAACAAGCACTTCCGCGACGAAGACTTTCGTTACTGCGTCGGGCCTGCGATGTTCGGTGAGTAGCAGACAGCGCGCGCTGAGACGATGGCTCACGCGCGCTTCCCGCCGGCAAATGATGCTTATCTGCCCCTGGATGGAAAAGGCGCTACCTTTTACCACGTGCGATACCATCTCAGAACACTCCCGTGCGACCTCTTGATCGTCGGCCCCGTGCTCAGCGTCCACAAAATCGGCTGCACATGCGCAAGTCATTGTTTAGATACGTTGAATTAAAAAAACTCACAGGGTCTTTATGCATTCGCCAAAGATGACTGGAAGGCGAAAGCCATCTTCTTCTTGCTGTCAGTCGATGTATTGATTCTCCCGCGCCCCCCTCCAAAAGCATCATGCACCTAACGCGGTTTTGCACGGCCTCCGTTACCGATCACGGAGGTAATGCAAAGCGACCATGACGTGTGAATACGTCATCATGTGACGTCGCGTTATGTGACGTCATAATGACGCTACATGTTTTGGTGACCTGTGACGTCATTATGACGTCATATGGTCACGCCATCACGTGACGATTATTTTTTGCATCACTCGTCTTGACGCCGCCGACGATCAATCTTCCCGTTTGAAGAGGCATCTAAGGCTTTCGCCTTCATAAGCTACGCGACGTTTGCTGGTGGACGTACATAACGAAAGAGTCAAATGCTGCGGCTGTGTGCTGCATTTATGTTGGCAATAACATTTTCTCAGTGAAGCTTGCGTTCCCCTGACGCAAACACTATGCGCTAAAAAGCCCAAATTTATTTGTGCCACTCTCAAACCCACGTTGGGCTTCTCCAACCCCATGTATTTTCTTGGAGCCTCATTTATTTACGTGGGAAAGATGCCACCCTGTTGGCGTTAGACACGACACTGCTGCCAAAATTGCTGGGGTACTCGCCAAATAATTACTATCCTGTTTTGCGGCTGCTGGTTGCTGCAATAACTTCCATTTTATTTACCGCTATTTCAAGCTCATGTGTGTCCCAGTTCACAGCCGACGTTTGCAGAACAAGTCCGGCGAACGTTACTGTATTTTCTTTCTTTTCCTTGGCATTGCATGCTAATATACATGCTCGGTCTCGTAGACTGCTTCTCCTTCCACCAGCAATCTCGAAGAGGTGAAGCTTTGGTCTATGAATTTGTTGATGACAGAGAGCGGCAAGTTCACTGGAATGCAAAGGGAACGCTAATTAAGGAGCATTCAAAAAGGCGTCGCATTTGCTCACGTTTTGTGTGAGCTCGAAACGAAACGAATGCACTGAATAAAGAAACAGAAGCAGCGGCATTTGCCCACTGAGAAGATCGATCAATACGCAGTGCGAGACAACTTGTCAAATGACATTGAAACGCACACAAATTTAGACAAAAAAAATACGATGAATCATCGGGACGGCACATCACAAAGTTGTCATGCGCACCAAAGCCGTAGTTGTAACGAAATTGTTTTTGAACTGCTCTGATAGCATCCGCGCAACAGTAGTTGTTTGTGTACTCACAAATTCTCATATTTTGGGCCTAAAGTTCACAGCGCGGTGCCAAAACGCGCTCGTAGCAAAAGCGAAACCATCAGTACGAACATAAATGCAGACGCTCATACATGCAGAAGCACAGTCAGTCGTCGCGAACCCGTGCGATCGCTGGCTTGAGGCTTCTTTCTGTTATGCTCCGTTTGGTTATACAGGCAGTATATTCTAGTGAAATATTTCACATAGTTTGCACTCAGCGAGTGACTACCTTTGACGCAAGAAGCCGGTTCAGGGGTCTCCAACGCGGTGACCGTGTGAAGTGGGTGCTCGGTTTTCTGCAAAGAGGCAGCGACTGTAGACTATCTTGTGCTTTCAGTTTGCCGAGAATGATTATTTTGACAGTAAAGGACACCGTTCCTTTCGAAAGTACTTAGAGAAATGCCCTGGAGGGCTTCCGCGAGGTGTTTTTGTAGAGCGCCGACAGCAAAACCTATGAGGAGCGCGCAGGCGGTATCCTACCTAGCACGCAATCGAGGCGCGTCCGATAGAGGGCGACTCCGTAACTCCTCGCCGCCAATAAAGTCTTTCTAAAGGAGAAGCTCAAGTTCAGTCGATTAATACTTAACGAAACCACATTGAGCTGGTATTGTATAGTTCTAAGATTACAAATGACTACGAATTTATATACTAGGTGTAGTTCCTCGCCCTCCTACACTGTAAAAAATCTATGTAAAAGTACAGACATCCTTACAGAAAAAGTCTGTGTTCCCACAGAAAATTTCTGTTATTCGTCTTTAACAGAAATACGTACATGAAAAAAACAGAAAATTTCTGTCTCTAATGTCGGCGCTTTACAGACGATTGATCACGTGTGTCTTAGTAACTGAAAAACAGCAATAAAAATACACTCCACCGAGTAATAAATTGCTTATATTTTAGGATGCAAGCCAACGGTAGCAATTAATTTTGTTTCAACTAATATGCGTATTCGTATATGTTGCGGTCCTTGCTTTCGGCGCGCTTCAGTGCACAGATTCAAATTCCATGCTGCATAGGCCTAGTTTCTTCTTTGTGGACTGGACCGACTGACGCTCCTCGTTGTTTGCTCGTCGACGGTCTGCTGCCGTTGAACCACTGCGCTTTGTTACAGTTCGTCCGTCAGGTGAGTGAGAGTTCCCTTGCTGCTTTATGTGATTACTGAACTGTATTCTCTATTACTGAAGTGCTGTTACTTGATAATGTTGTTGCTATAGCGCTCGATGACAGTGGCTCGCGTAGCCATACACAGTTAGCAACGTTTTTTGAACGAATGGTTCTGGAAACGTTGGTTGCTAGTGCACGTCGTATTTAGCTGTGCTGCTGCGCTTAGCCGTGCGGCAGGTGGTGTAAATATTCGCAGGAGGTGTAAGCAGAGCAGTGCTGACATTTAAAATGTGCCGAGCGGCTGCCGCGGTCTGCGCAGTGTGCTTCCTTGTTACCGCGCATAGCGTACTATTGTGCACGCCCAGTTAGGGCGTTGAGTGCACGAGATTGCGCGTGATTGCGCACACTGCAATGTGTTCGACCGTTGTCTCATCTGTGATCCGCTAGTTTAGGCGCACCGAAGCGGGTGCTCCGCTAATGTTGCGATCTAAGAATGTGTTTGTGTCATGTGGCGTTGGCGGAGTGAGTCCCATTTATGCGGATCGTGTGCGTCCTTAGCTTAATTTTGCTATGATGCGTGATTTCTTGTTCTGCTTCGCCAGCGTAATCGCCTCGTTATAAAGGGCCCTTTATAGTCCAGCGCAGCGTTCGCGTCAACCAGCAGAAGTTGACGGCGCCAGGTTCGTTGGTTCGTCACGTTACGTTGACGCGAAAACCGAGCACTCATGCTCCCACTTGCGCGCCCCGCCGGCCACGCTGCGTCGACTTGACGCATACGCAGTTGAGCACGCCCGGCGTCCCTTCGTAACGAAGAACGAAGAAACGCAGACACCGTGAAGTGAGGGTCTTAGGGTACACTGTTCTTTGGGTAACGTCGCCGGCGCGGATTGCAGCATGTCGCATCTCGCGCCGGCTGCAGCAGGGGCGCGGCGCGCCTTTGTGCTGTATACGTTTGAATAGCGTAGCGTCGCTGTGCCGAGCGTGCGCATGCGTCGAAGTTACGTCGAACTATAGAGTGTCTTTGACACCGCAGCGCTAATGTGTCTGCCTTAGTGAATTGTATCGCTCGAGATTCTGTTCGATAATATAATCATTTAAAAAGTGACGCGACGCAGTGTCCCTTTTAAGCAACGCCTCAACCCGTTTCATATTACCGCAACGATTCTGTGCCCTCTACATGAACAGTACTTATCGAAAAAATGCAGTCGAACACGCTTATATCGAACCACACGAATTGTTGTGCCTGTGAAACAGTTGTAGAATTCCATGCAAATATGTTGGGCTAGTGCACGCAAATATAGTGCTCCTCTCGCTGCACATTCGATATATCGAACGCCAAGCCCAAGGCCTCAAAGTGCCCTGCACCACACGTGCAGGAAATCCGCGCACGCGTAGCGTACAATGTAGCGCCTGTCTTTTGTTCCTCTCCTTTTTTCTGTTTCCTTTCCTTTTTTTTTTTTTTGAACTTTGCGTTACTACGAGATACGTAGGCGTGGCGACAGATAAGTTATTTCAGTGCCACAGTCGATAGTGTTTTTCCTCACTTCGGCTCACTAGCTTCTCGTTGACTGGCCGACCCACACGCCTCTGCGCGCTTATTGGTTCGCGCCTGGGTTCGGGAGAGTTGGACATGACTCATCTGTTCACAGTACAGCAGCGGCTCGGTAAAGATGCTGAGCCAGTTCGACGTCGTCGGCAGACACGCCGGTGAAAGCAGTGTCGTTTGAGACGGCGTCATGGGGGCCTTAGGTTCTCGAACTTTCGACGCTATGCACTAGCGGCTTTGTTCGAAGCCCGCTGGCTGTTCTTGTACGCGTTTCTCCGGCGTTGGGGAAGGGTGGGTGCTTTGAAGAAGTGGCGGCTTTTGATGAATTTTTGTTCCGTCGAATGTATCGGCGCTGTGATTTCGCGCTGGATCTTGAATGTGGTGTAAGCGCTTACTGGTTCGACACACGCTGGCTGTTCTTGCACGCGTTTCGCTGGCGTGGGGGGAGGGTGGGTGCTTTGAAGAAGTGGCGGGTTTTGATGAATTTGCGCTCCGTCGAATGTATCGGCGCTGTGATTTAGCGCTGGATTTTGAATGTGGTGTAAGCGCTTACTGGTTCGAAACACGCTGGCTGTTCTTGCACGCGTTTCTCCGGCGTTGGGGTAGGGTGTTGGTGCTTTGAAGAAGTGGCGGCTTTTGATGAATTTCTGTTCCGTTGAAGGTATCGGCGCCGTGATTTGACGCTGGATCTTGAATGTGGTGTAAGCGCTTACTTGTTCGAAACGCGCTGGCTGTTCTTGCACGCGTTTCGCTGGCGTGAGGGGAGAGTGGGTGCTTTGAAGAAGAGGCGGGTTTTGATGAATTTGCGCTCCTTCGAAGGTATCGGCGCTGTAATTTGACGCTGGATCTTGAATGTGGTGTAAGCGCTTACTGGTTCGACACACGCTGGCTGTTCTTGCAAGCGTTTTTCCGGCGTTGGGGTAGGGTTGGTGCTATGAAGAAGTGGCGGCTTTTGATGAATTTCTGTTCCGTTGAAGTGAAGGTACCGGCGCCGTGATTTGGCGCTGGATTTTGAGTGTGGTGTAAGCGCTTACTTGTGACTACAGGGCATGTCTTTCTCGGCACCAAACTGGCCTTTTTTTATTCAGCACTACTTCCATCTTGCGCATTTCACGTGTGCTGCCAGATGAGCCCCGTCGACTCTGTTTCGACCTTTGCTCATCAAATAAATAATTTATCACCGTCATGTTCCTCTCGACGTTGCTTCTTTTAAATACGCCAATCGGTAATCTCCCGTCTTTCTGCAAGTTTAGATATTTGTCAGAGACGGGCTATGTTTTTACTATGAGCACAATTTGGAATATCTAATTATTTATACATCGAACTATTTCACAATCTCCATCGTGTTCGATATATCCGGGCTCGATTGTACACCGAAAATAGAGCGAACCATCGCAGGTGCAGACCAGCATTTTCAGAATGCGCCATTTCACTTCCACTTAGGGCAAGAGATTCGGTGTTAATACAGCCTGAAAATTGCTTGTTGATTTTTTATCTTCTTTCTTGCATTGTGCTTTTTGATAAGATCGTTCGGGCGTTCAAAGTGTTTGAGAGTACGCAGTGTTAAAATTTGTGCAAACATCCAGCTTTAACAAATTGTTTAAAATGGTATGAGTTTGAGCTTGTTTGTTCGGCTTTATAACAGCAAACAGCGCGGGCAAACGGGACAAGAAAGTCCTGTCAGCCTTTCTTGTCCCGTTTGCCCGCGCTGTTTCCTGTTATTAATAATTCTATTTTGCTCCGTGTCTACTTATTCCATCAATGCTCGTTTTTTTATTCAAGGATACCACCTGTGATGATGATAATGAGGAAACGCCAAGTTGGCCTTTCATATTTGCTAGAGGTATGTTATTCTCCCTTTCTAAATATGAGTAAATCTTGAACCCAAATTTTCAACTTCCAGGTGGTGGTTTCCTGACAGCGAAGTCCTTCGCAGTTTGCATTGACAACGTCCCTCTCATACAAGCATCCAGTCCTAGAGAGGCGTTCAAGATATTATTCCTGGCACACTTTGCGTCAACGTTTCTACCAAAAGAGACAAGTCTTATCCTGGAGTTTCACTCATAGGTGAGATTGAAACTAAATCTTGGACACAATACTATGGCCAATAATTTTAGCTTCTGTAACACCTAAAAAAACATGTATGTATATTGCTCACATAGAATACTATTATTTATTGAGATGGCTTCATTTAGGTAACATGAAAAGAAAAGCGTTTTGGAACAAAATTACTAAACCTTACTGCCTTCAATGAGAAGCTACCTGTTTTGTGGTATACTGCTCGCGAGTATCCACAAGCAAACTGAAGGTCCAGAATCTAATTTTTGTGTTATAAAGGTTAGGAGTTTGATTTTAGACTTATGTGGCAATATTGTATTTAAAGTGATGGTAATTTAACTTGAGATGAATGCATGCAGAAAAGCATATTCTTAATGAAGAGCAAGTAGGTGCCTTTGTAGTTACACTGTATCTAAGAATAGTTAGGTTCTTGTGCACTGCTAAACAGAATTGTCTCTTCTTTTTAGATCAATTGCCATTGTCAGTCCCGGAAAGGGCACAAAGACTGAGCATACACGTGGGAAACAGCACAACCTGAACCCGAAAGTGGCGTCATTGATTAGCTCCCTCAAGGACTTGGCTTTTAAACATATGTGCCGGCCAACTCGAACATTATCCCCGGGAGATTCCTGAATCTGGACCGCTTGTGAGGGAAAGGGAATTGTACAACTAACAGACAAGAAAGCCAAGGCAAGTACAGGTGATGTTATTTGTAGTCATTACGAAGCAAATGTGAAGAAAGCAAAGTGGATGAAAAGATAACATGGCGCTGGCAGCGACCGAACCTGCGACCTTCGAATAACGCATAGTGGCTGCTTGTGATAATGTGGGCATCTCTCGTATTTAAAATGCACATGTTGGCAACTGCCTGAACTTCTATGTTCCATGTCAATAAAATTGTTCGCATTTCACTCTGTGGTGTACTGAATTAACGAATTTGTGAGAAAGGATGCGTGCTATAAAGGGTACAATACAGATGCAAAATATTGTGGTGCTTTCTGTCTGTGAGATTTTCTGTTCTTGCACCACATACATTTTAATATTGCATAACCTGTCAAACTGCCGGATTTTTGTCAACTGACGTTGCTCCCATGAGAAAGAATACAATTTCAGAATTTCTTGTTACTTAAAGCAGAAAGCCCATTTTATTTACAGAAACTTCTTGTACTGAACAAATGAAAAAAAAAACTTGTCCAATCACGAGGATTTCTGTACTAAAAAACCAAGAGTAGTAAAATTACAGAAATTCGCTGTTAGTGAGAACCGAAAATCTATGTCAAGGTACAGAAGTATTCTGTTACTGACAACAGAAAAAACCATTCGAAATTACAGAAATTTACTGTTGCTGAGAACAAAAAAATACATGTAATATTACAGACACTTTTTGTTACTGAAAACGGAAAGAGCCATGGAAATTACAGAAATTTTCTGTTAGCAGGAACAGAAGAGAGATGTAAAATTACAAAAACGTACAAACAGAAAACAGAAAGAGAACAGAAATTTTCTGGCAGGCCAGCTGCCAGACAATTTCTGTTTTTTTCAAGAAAAATTTTTTACAGTGTACTTTTCCCAGCTTGGATGGGGGGTGGACAGAAAAGCGGCCCTTTACTCTTCCCCTCCGGTTCCTCCAAGTAAACAGCCTACGTAAACTGTGTAAGCTGAAATTTTACTTGAAAAAAATGTGGGCGACTGTAACGTTAAACAACCCCGCATTGTTTTCTTCCGTATAGGTCGTTAGCTGCTAATGAGTGGTCGAAATTTTCGGGGCCATGCTCACAGCACCTGCTCGTAAAACGACGCAACAACATGACGCGTAAGTGATCCACCGCGTAATTACCCCTTACGCATGACTGCGTAAAAAATAAATAATAATGAACTATTTTCAATGCGGCGTATTGTTTGTCATTGGTTCTTCGCTATTCGCCGAAAATTTTCAATGTGCCGTAAAATCGCCTCCTTGTTACGCGACGTCACAAGTCTGCGAAAACTCGCGGCGTTAAAATGAAGTGTGCACAATAAGCAGCACATCACTGTGCTGAACAATAACTTAATTTTTTTTTAATAGCCAGACAGTGTCTCTTTCTGAACGTAATTTAAGAAGGCTGCCCGCCAGTCACATTGGCAGCGGCTGCTTATAGCAGCGGCGAGATGGATTCACATGTGTATAATACAGACTTTCAGTTGTAGTATAACGATGTTGAGCTGTTTTTGAGCGTGTACAACTCTCTGTGAACTCATCGTTGCTGATAAAGAGATAGAGGGAGAAATAAACAACATTAGGAACAGACACAATCCTTTGCAGGTGGGCAGCCTAGTCGAGAAAACCGTGGACGCTGATCATCTCCCTGGTGAGGTAGATAAAGTAACAGGGCAAACTTGAAAGCTGGGCTTCTCAATGTGCTCGAGTCCGCTGCCTTGTTACAAGTCGCCACGATCGCTGCAGGCTACCACATGATAAGCCAAGTGAAGCAGGCTAATCTGAGACTAAAGTGGGAATCTATTTTAGCTGTCGTGGATAGGCACAACTGAAATACTGGACACTTCTGCGCACTCAACTCACAGCAGCTTGGATATGGAGCAGTGGCGATGCTATGTGTTTTCAAAGAAAGGAACTGAATTTCCTGAAAGAGGAAATCATTTGATCGGACTATAAAACGTTTACTGGTTACCGCCTATATTTGCGTCGCCGATTACTTAAATTTCAGGCCAGGCAGAACAAAACAAAACCATGACAGATTGATGTGATGTTGCTGCTGAGCGACAGCCTCCTTTGCAATGCTGGAGCGCAAGACGCGCAAGCGTGGAATAGGCAGCCCGCACCGCAGGTAGCCTACAGTGCCTGGTCATGACACACGGAGGACAGTCGTCACAGCAGAATCGTAGGACAAATTTTATTACATAATTACGTTATTCGTGCGTTCAAGTAAAACTTTGCCTGACTTGTTAGTTTCCCAGTCTGCAGCCGACCATAACCACTGCCGAAAGCGGGGGGGCTCCGCCCCCCCCCCCCCCACAGTTCTCAGTGGGGGGGCTAGAGCCCCCCTTGCCCCCCCCCCCCCCCGGTAGATACGCCTATGCAAGAAGGGGATGTAGATAGCGCGCACCGGTTCATGTTGATGATAGTTTTGGGTCATGAAATACATTTTGTGCCGAGCTAGAAGAGCTTCGCAGTTAAAAAAAACCGATCTTGCCCACATTCACAAACACGAAAATCCGCACGCACCGTACAATCTAAGTGCCACACTGTACACGTACAGGGGTTTTGTTGCCCTGAAAATTTTCAGTAGTCACTGCCCTATCCGGAAAATGAGGCAAGAGAAGCTTCGTGTGTGCGCGCCTGACGTACTACATTTTCTTTCATTCATTCTTTCTCTCTTTCCTTCATAGTCTGTTTCTATCGCATTGCGCCCTGCTCCCTCTCAACTGTTCCTCTACATGCCGGGAATTAGGCCGCCATCCAAGAGTTTAACAGCGTAACACTTCTGTTGCTACAGGCAACGACGACGACCAGGCGTTCATATCCAAGCAACGTTGAAACGTGACAATGTGAAATGACAAGACGCCTCGATAACCTCGATAATAGTTCAGATTACCTTATGTGGAACGGCTGTTCGCCGACAAGACCACGATCGAGACAGCATATATCACTGGAATACGGCTGGAAGGTACACGTCATGAAGCAGTGGCGTAGGCAGAAACTTTTTTTTTTGGGGGGGGGGGGGGGGGGGGAGGGCACGCCCTTGATCTGACGTGGGGTCCGGGCAGGTAAGTGTGGTCGAGTGACATTTCATAGCAAGGTCGACAGCTGGGCTAGTTGGTAAGGTTCCCTAATATTTAAAGCAGCGCAAATGACGGGACGAGAGACAGGGAGTTGACACACGATCGCTTCGTGTGTCAACTTTTTGTCCTTCGTCCCGTCGTTTGCGCTGCTTTAAATATTATGTCATTTCATACTCTGTAACACATGGAAAAAACAATTCATGGGGGGGGGGGGGGAGGAGGGCACGGGCCCAGTGTGCCAGCACCCCCCCCCCCTCTTGCTACGCCACTGTCATGAAGGGTGTACACACATGAAGCCCATCTTTGAGGGCTTATTCATTGCACACCCGCATTTCAGTACACTATCCCGAGCCGGGGTTTCTTTGCTGTCACACCTACAACGCCAATTTGTGAGGCAATAGAAGCTTGCAAAAATTTTCGTCGTCAAATAATTTCACCCCTGAGGTGTCTTGTAGATTACTGTTCCGAAACACTAAAGTTCAGCGAACACTGCTTTAACATTTTTATGTAATGTACCGCAGTGAACTGCAGTACAATGAGCTTCGTTTTTGTCTTCATTTGCTGCTGCTCCTTTTTTTTCCTGCACCAAAAATCAGTATTTTTCTTATCGCTTTACCATCACCCCCTACCCTTTATTCACCAACGCTCCTGAATTGACAACGCATCATACTTTTGACACATGCCAACTTATTCTGGTTTGAAGGCCCGCTGTGCCAAAGGCACGTCAGAAGTCCCTGTTTGCGGCTTCCTTCTGCCTTCTGTACAGCGTGAGCTCCCATGGAAGGAGAGTTTCCACTTTACAATTCTCTTCGCAACGTTATTTGCAATGCGCTGAAACAACTAGACGACAGACCGTTTTCGGAAGAGAAGATATTCGGGCCCTGGTCTCATGCTTCGCAGGCCAGCAAAGTGATGGGGGCATTAATACTGTTTTCAAGAACGGCTGGAATAAGCGATCCCTTGTAGACGTGTGATGGACACATACCCTGAAGGTACCTTCTTCCCTCTTTTTTTTTTCTTTCTTACAGTCTTTTAATCCCTTCCCGCGAGTTTAGGTTAGTAAACCGGACGCACGCATGGTTCATCTCTCTGCACTTCTTTTCTTTCTTGCTCCTACACCTCCACTTCTGACCAGGACGAAATTTCCGATACTGATAAAGGTATATTGGTCGAGCGAACACGGCCGTAGTTATGGTTCCATTGTACCTCTTCTTTTCGTCTACCGATTGATCGCGTTCTAAAAGCGCTAACATGTACGGAAATTTCCAAAGATGACTAACTGGAAAGCAGTCTTATTTCCTATAGTAAGGGTAGTACGAAATAGCTCACGACGCAGCTGTATGAGAACAGTTATGATGTCTAGCGAAAGTTCAGTGAAAACACTTCCAACCGTTTGAAAAGGCTAAAGCATGATGAAGGTCTAATGGCTCCTTCGGTCATTCGGTCGACGTAGCGGTGGACGGGTGGACGTAGTTGTAGAGTTTATTGTGCCGGCCATTGTTTCAAACGCTCGCTACTGGAAGTGGTGCTAATGCAGGGTTGCACAGTGGTACCGCGTCGGCTCGAATGTTCCTTGAGGAACGTAACATTTGCGCTACTGTTCCACGCGGTCTTCATAGGGCTTTGCGCTGTGAACTGTAGTTCGTCACAACTTAAGAATAAAATTAAATACTAGCTCAGCGCCCAGAACTATGGCGTGCCTACCATTCATATGTGCAAGAGAGTTGTGCTAGGTGGTTTCATGAGTATTTTTCGCTGATAACGTAAATACTGCGCTTATTAAGACTTAGCATTCATCGTTCTTGCTTGAAATATTACGTATGGCAGAGCAGTGATGTCGCAATCTTCGCTGAAATTTGCCAGGAAGTTCAATTTTAAGACCGAAGACCAGTTACGCGTACGACCATGCGTCGGTATGAGAAAATCACTTACCTGAAGTACGTGAAAGGTGATTGACGTCACAGAAATGAGCAAATGCGATTGGATAGGGCATCTATGCAAATTCTCTCTGGGTGGGACAGAGAGGGCTGTGGGCGGAGCTTACGCTTATTCTTAGATTGTAAGCAGCTACAGTGACGTTGAATTAGCGCCTAAGGACTGTGGAATGTTGAGGTCGGTGGGTCCAAATAGTCGACATCTTTTAAATTAGAAACTGACTGTCCCTTCTCGGTGCTCGTAAAGATGACTTTGTCCCAAAGTTCAACATCATCCTGGTCAAACGCACGAATAAAGCTATTCTCCTGCTCAACTCATGACTCAAATGCGTGACTCGCCATGCGTAATTCGCACCCCTTTTTTTGCGTGGTTTCTTGCGTTCGATCGCCTTCATAAGTCGTATCATTCCGGGAGCGTGCATTTTTTTGGAAAACTGGAGCCAGATTTCATTTCAAACTGGATCCGGCCTCATTTTTGTGTCTCGCGGGATCGAATCCCGGCCGCGGCGGCTGCATTTTCGATGGAAGCGAGAATGTTTGAGGCCCGTGTACTTAGATTTAGGTGCACGTTAAAGAACCCCAGCGTGGTCGAAATTTCCGGAGTCCTCCACTACGGCGTCTCTCATAATCATATCGTGGTTTTGGGATGTTAAACCCTAGATATTATTATTATTATTATTATTATTATTATTATTATTATTATTATTATTATTATTATTATTATTATTATTATTATTATTATCAATCATCATCATCATCATCATCATCATTATCATTTTTGTGTCGTCAGAAGAGTCGGGCACTACGGCATCGCGCGTTACATGCATTGAATAGCGAGTAGTAACGTTAAAAATGTAATCAGATGTTGGTTTTATTGAGCTCTCTATAGATGCGCCCACAAGGCATCTTCCATGAAAAGATTAACTCTTTTCCCGTAAGCTATCACGGCCACAATTCCTGATTTCACAGCCGAGAGGATAGTGGTAAAAGGCGCGGTACACTGCGCGAACTAATGTGGTCGAAAGGCGCGCACACAACTGTGCACATAGGGGCGCTAACCATCACACACATGTCGAAACTGAACATACAACACAAGTTACGCCAAGAACGGCGGTATGCTGACTTTGTGTAGAAGATCGATGGCAATGCATCCGTCTTCCTGGCGTTTCTTGTCGAGTAGATTACCACCTTCTTGTTGAATGATTGTGAACAGCACCCACATTGTCCGAACATCGGGTGTTTCAGGTGATTATGGTGGTGATGATTTGGATTATATGTTCTTCCCGACGCGTACCCATAAAAGATAGTGGGCCAAAAACTGGGCTGTAGGACGTTCGTGAGAATAGCGCATTGAATTAATACAGATAGAAACTAAATTAAAATAAAATATCGCATACACGAAGCTACTAAAAGAGCGAGCAGTTAGCCTTACAGATGGCAAATGAGCAAGCGGTAATAACGCGAGAGTTTGTTGTGCTGGGTTTTATGGCGCAAATGTGACAAAGGCTATGGCGCGCCAGCCACAACGTAGTGCTCAATGAAAAGGCAAATGGAGTCGTAAAGGGAACAACGCCTCCTACTACATGTTGTATAAAAGAATCGTGGCTCCTGAACACCTAAAAACGGGAGACAAAAATAAGATACAGTTATTAGTCAAAAATATATAGGCCTACATAGAACCAATTTCTGCGAAATGAATGCAAAAAAAAAGCTTTCATCGTCTACCCATTTTGCTCCTCCTCCTGTGATAGGCCTAAAGTCCTTGGTTTCCTAGTCGTATAACTCTTTAGGTTTAGTTTGCCACCGGTATTTCTCTCCAAGTCAAGAAACATAACGAACGCACGTGCAAAAACTTTGAATTCACTAACCACTAACCCAACGAGGTCTCATTCAGAGAAGTGCTTATGACATAACTGCAACAATTCTCCTTTCTCCTTACGGAAAAATTACAGTAACAATAAGTAATGGCAAATATGAGTTAACAATATCATAGGCTCCACTTATAGTTCCGAACTAACCTACGCATTGCTTTTGTGTACTCCAAAATATGTGCAAAATATTAACATTGGTTATTAAATAAAACACAACTTCGATCCTTCAAGAATCATTACACAGTTCTTGTTATGAAATTAAGTTTGAGTTTCAATAGAACTAAACCTTGTACTTTTCATGTTCTCAGAGATGGAATCACAGTGTTCAGTGATTCCGTTTTTATTTATTTTTTCTGAACTTTAGTGGGCCAAGACATATAACACTGCTACGACTTCTTTTGTTCTTTTCCTTTTGTTTACGTCACTGTAGTAACAGGCCACTCTTAACAGCATAATGCTTCACAGTTTTCTTGCTGCGGGAGCTTCCAAATGTTCTGTAACCAGCTGCTGTTCGCTGACAAGAAAACTAAACAATAGCGCAATCAAATGATTTAAAAGAGCTTGCTGTCGTCATCTCATTGCGATAAAAGCGAGCAGGAAGCTCCAAACCCGATAACCTGCCGTCGAACATCAACCGTTTCCAGAGGACAGCGCCCCGAACACAGCCGCAAAATGAAAGCGTTCATCGCTCTTTGCCTTCTTTCAACCGGTAAGATGTGTAGCCTACTCTATAGACTGCCAAATTACTTTGCCTTTTTTATTTTAGTTTACATGCTTCATTGATGTTTATTGAGCAAAACGCCGGTTGCTTCCTCCTCTAACATTTCGTTTAGTCTCTGCCTGTGTGTGTTAATCCATCTAATGTTTTGTCAGCATATTCCCACAACATGGTCAGCCTGCAGTCAAAACGGTAGTAAAAGCTCTGGCACCATGAACGCTTCCAAATTTCATCAATGGGTTGTTTAAAGCTGAGGACTGTATTGGTAATTCCATCAAATTTTTGAAAAGAGGGAGACCGAGCAGCTACCAAGTTAAGAGCGTCATTTTTTCGACTTAGGGACAGGTTGCTAAAAATTTAGTTGTTTCATCACCTCTTCATGATACGTTAGCTTAGATTTTGTTGACGCATTATTTGGGGTGACTGGAAGCATCTGCATCTTCCTACTTTATTTCACCAGCACATGTACTTATGAGTGGCAAAACTTACTTAGAAAACAACACTGATCAAGATGCAAATGCAAAACTGGAGATCAAGATGTTTTTCAATCTTCTTGTCTACGAAATGTTCTTCACAAACGATATTGTGTAAAGTTATATAGTATTTCTCAGGTTTTTTACCGCGGTGTCTGCTTTACGCGCTACTCTAACCTGATAGATATGTTTCCGTATTTCTGGTCGATGATATAGTGCCGCGGCTCCTGAGGCTGAGCTACAGAGTTGCTACTTCCGCTTATAATAAATGGATATGTGCTGCTTTTTTTCACGGGTCACTTGTTATGTTTTATGGGCTTATTCGCATCTTCTCTGCAGATATAGTTATATTAGTGCTCACCTAGTTCATCAATAGCGGGTTTGTTTTGAAAAAGGGTGTTCTCAACGCAACGAGGAGGCTTTCTGTCTTCAGAGAAGTAGAACAAAAGATCATAAAGAGCCAAAACACCAAGTCACGGGATCATAATGATGTCTCAGCGTGCGAGCAATCTGAATTTTGTTGTCGCCCCTGGAAGGCAAAGAAAATAGGCAATAAAAAGAGAAATAACGGATCGTTGAAAACAGCGCCAGAGGAACAGCCATCAACATTATCATCCTGACAAACGCACATTTCTTGCGTGTTCTTGATGTTACTATTGTTGTCTTGCTTGTTTTCTTGATGTTTTGATCATCGCTAAATATATGTGTTCGTAAACCACTGACCATCAAATACATAAAGCAGAAAAACGCTATGCTGGTGTGTATTCCACCGTACTATATTTTTCTTATGAGTATAACCGCATATAGCTTCATTTTGTTCACTACACTGTGTTGCTTTTAAATTCGTTGTTCCGTCTATGTTTTCTACCAACAGCCGCGCTGACGAGTGCTGCTGCGGTTGCGAGGGGTGGTCGTCTGGGAAGTGACGTAAATGTACGAGGCAGAGCACACGGTCGCCTGTATGCCGGCGTCGATAGAGTTGGTCCTAGTGGATTCCCAGGGTTTACTGCATCAATTGGAGGCGATGTGGGTGCAAACGTTGGTGGAACTGCCGGCCTGGGAGTAAGCGGCTATGGTAAGACTTGATTTAGATATGTTGTAAAGTGGGTGAACATTGCAAACGCCACTACAAGAGCGTGGCTTCATGACATATACATTTGTATGCAGACATTTTCGATTTATCGGTAAATGCTTTTTACGTAAAAATCGTGGATGTGTCCGCAACATTGCAAACTGATGTTATAATCCACACCCTACAAAAGTATTATGTATGTTTATATTATGTTATCGCGTTAAAACTTACGAATATGATGGCGCAAAACGGTTCACCATCGAGAGTGGCATATACTGATTTGTTGACGTTCTTAGAATGGCGGCGCTTCGGGGTCGTCTGCCAGTGCCGTTCGAGGCTGTCAGCGCTGCCGAGTAGGGCGAAACCGATCTCAGCTGTCATTCGTTCCAAACGAGCGCGCACGTTTGCTTCCATGGTTGGCAGAGCGATGAAACACTACGGCGTTCGAGGTGCACACCCAACATTACCAACCGACGCGCAGTTTTCAAGCACGCGCGATACACAGCGCGATCGACTTCCGCTCGACGAGA
This sequence comes from Rhipicephalus sanguineus, assembly GCF_013339695.2. NCBI lineage: Eukaryota > Metazoa > Arthropoda > Arachnida > Ixodida > Ixodidae > Rhipicephalus > Rhipicephalus sanguineus. Next base: position 59,541 of record NW_023614842.1, read on the forward strand.
ACGACGCAAGCCGACCGGAAGTGGCGGCACAGACCACGTGGTTGCGCCGAGACGCCAGAGAGAAAAAAATGAAAAAAATGCCGCCGGCGCTGACGTCGCCTCCTCGCACCTCCGCCCTCCCTCCCTCCCCTCACGCCGCGCGCAGCTTTCCGCGGCGCTCGCTGCGTTGAGTTGAGAGAGAAAGCTGCGGAACGTGATCTCTATAATTTGGTAACCACCACTTAGACTTGACGGATTCGAAAATTTTTGCGGCATATGGCTCGTGAAGAGTCATACGTCAATAATGGGACTATTCCAATATAACAAAGAAAGGTGTTGCAGGGCCCCTTTAATCGTGAAACACATCACCGCTCTATATGCTGCGCGCAGCTAAAAAGAAATCCTGTGTGGAGCACAGTAGCCACGCAGCGATGTGGTCTTCATGATCGGCGACGTCCACTAGGGTAGCTTTACACACTACTCGCTTCCACCATCCACCTGCATATTCTGGCCGTAAGCATTTTCCTACACTCTGTCGTAAAAAAAGAGCATAATAATGCAGACACTGCCCATTTCCATACGCTTCACCATTTTATTAATATATTATTAGGCGCAAAAAGTTTGACGGGTGCCTGACAAGTTAGCGAGAGTATATAAGAGTGATGCGAGTAATTGCATCTTCACGATCGTCCAAACCAGCTTATTGCACACAAAGTACTCTCTACGGGCAGACAGCCAAGTGGTATACATAAATATGTTAAAGAAAACCCAGCTGACACTTCACAGAGGCTACAAAACAGTTGTGACGTTGCAGCGGATCGAAAGTTGTGGGAAGCACGGGTTCCGTTTAAGAAATACCACAAACTGAAAATGTCAGCGGTACCTGAATGAATAGTTCATCAAAATATAATTAATTTAGCCCCTTAGTTTAGCGCTATTAGTAGTCTGAGCTATCAGTAGTTAGCGGTTAAAAAAAGAATAATGACAAACTCAGTAGCAATCCTTACTATGTCTGCAAATTAGAAGTGTTGGGGTGTAGGCCAGTAGGTGATTCATGATTAGCAAAAGTATCCGCGAAAGCACATTGGACACAGTCATGTTGTCTCTTTCTGTATCCCGTGTGCTTTTGCGCTTACCTTTGCTAATCAAGTTACTAGGTCCTTAGACCGCAAAGCAACTCTATTTGTATGAAACCGGTATGGCATGCTCTTTTTATGCACACTGCTCGAGAAGCAATCCATAAATAAAAATTGGGGCAGGTACGCACTAGCAGTGCGAAGACTTAAGAAAGAGCTGGAGCTGGTGGCGTTGCCCTCCTCCTTTCTTTCCTCCTCCTCCCCCTCACTTCCCTTTCCCATCTCTTGCTATACTATACTATACTATACTATACTATACTATACTATACTATACTATACTATACTATACTATACTATACAAGACCGCTCCACTAGCGTGAAACCTGGGAAGATGCAAAGCACCTGTGTTTCCCATAGGGACGCGCGAATAGCAATGAGAGGACAGCGTCCTCTCATTGCTACAGACAGCGTCCAGTGCCCATCGCAAACAGCATCCATCGCATAAACAGAGCTGTTCATGGGCCAACGCGCCGTCTTATCTGCCACTTCCACCTTTTCTCATGAGTTTCTCTTGCTCAGTGTTTATTTTATCCTTGTTTTTTTTTTCTTTTCTGAAAACATTTTTCATTTGCAATATTGAAGTTTCGTTCTGTTTCTTTGTCAAGTAAACACGTTAAGCAACCAGTTTCATCCAGAACATACTATTGCGCTACCTGGCTTGACATATTAGCATTTCTTGAGCCTTTTCTTGTCCATTTTCCTGCGACCGTACTGTGCCATAAACAAGGCGAAAACCTTTTTGTGTTGCCTTGCGTTTCCAAACATTCCGTAACCCTCCGTAACTCCTTCGCTCCCGCGATTGTTCATTGCCAGTAAATAGTTACTTAAGCTGTGTATTCCCTTCAGCTAAGCTGAATCATTATGTATCATTGGCGCACCGGAAGATGTTTGAGTCCGTTTGGTCATTTAAGCTTTACAAGACGCATCGCTGTAAAAATCACACACATAGTGACCTGTTTTGTTGACAAGATTGACTCCAGAGCCCATGCGCTCGCTCGCGTCCTTGTATTTTTTTGCGTTTTATATCTGTGCATTAATTTATTATTATTTTGCCATTGTTGTTGGTGTTCTCTCATAAAGTAACATACAGAAATACAAAAGACACAGAGGACAACGCCTATTGACTCTTTAGGGTGAAGGAATTACAAATAACATTAAAAAAAACTAGAAGAAAAGGCAAGACTAAAAAAACGACCAGAGCACCGAAAACACGAACATAAGTAAGGTAGCAACAAGAAAAATGTAACCAATTACACAATAACATCGAAAGCATCTGCGCTGAATATACGCAAAGTACAGTACTCTACACTCCACATTATAGCACGCATTAATTAATTATTTAAATAAATAATTAATTAATTAATCAGAAAATATAGCATAAATGTACGCGCGTTTTTAGGATAAAAGTGGGCGCTTGCTGACCATGCTAATCAGTACGATTTGTTGCCTTTTATGCGATGTTATTTCCCATTGCTATGGCCGTGGCCACTCAACATAATATGACGGAAGTCGTCCTGGCATCGATATACATAAAATGCGCGCCAGAGAAACACCTGTGCAATCACAGAAGGAAAGATCGCCTTTAGAAGAAATTCAAAGCGATATTAGTATAGATAATTGCTACTTTCCGACAAGGAGTTGGAAAATCTGCGTTTCGTGGATAGCATGGAGGCCCCTGAAAGTACCTAATAATGCTCCTAGCGCCACACCTGTGTACCCCTTTTTTTCGGAAAGCTACAATTCAATATTTAAAACACAGTTTTTTTTTTTTTACATATACTGTGCACGTGCTCAATGTTTGGCCACTTTCTTCGATGCACACACCGTGTTCTTAAGTCAGAGGTTGTGAGCTGATGCTCTATAGTTAAATCATTGCCGATGTCATCACACGATGGGAGAACCTTATTTATGCTTCTGTCTACAGGTAGTAAAGTGCGAACACAATGACGTTTTACGTGTTTAATGGTAGCACGAATAAATAAAACTGTCGCTACACAATTTTATTAGCGGAGAATCCTAAACGAAGCCTGGGCTTTCACAATGCGCCTACTGAAATAATTAGTGTTCGAGGACCAACCAAGTATTTGATGGCACTATTTTGCATGGGATTGCTTTTTCTTTGGCGCAGGTCCCCTTCATGGGGCTATCCGTATGGCGGATACGGTGGTTTAGGCGGCTATGGTGGATACGGCGGCTATGGTGGATACGATACGGGTTTTGGCTCTGCGTACGGGCGGCTACCCAGATGTATGGCTACTACGGTGGATACACTCAACCCCTGGTGGCTACTACAACTATCCCAGTGGCTCCGGTAGTAGCTACAGTGGTAGCGCCGGCTTTCTAACGTTCGTGCTTCAAGCCGGTGCAAGAACTTCGTAAGGATGCTATTTCAGTTGCCTACTCGACTCGAATGCGAGAAATATGCCCCCACTTTCTTAAGGTTTTTTAGTGGTGACGGCAGGTCGCCAAATCAACAAGAAAGATTAACTCATATTTGTTGACAATTTACTTTACTTCCATGCTAGCAGTTGTGCGTGAGACTACCCACCGCTATCCAAGAAAGATGGCGTAATTACGGTGGTCATCCGACTTTTATTTTATTACTTTTGCAAGCAACGTTGTGCAAACATGCAGACATGTTCAGCCGTGGGTGGCTTATTCTCTAAAAATTCATCACCAATGCCGAAAAACACGAAGTAAAAGTGACACTTTTATGCCGAAAGCATGATTTGCTTTTTGTCATGGTTACTGACATGCAAACTACAGCATTTCAATTTTGGCAAGCTCCGGCAATAATGTACTAGGTTAATGCATGCCCATAACGGAAAAGCGCGGTGGTGTCATTGACGTGTGAACCTCGTAATACGCGTTTGATTATCAGCGTAGTTGTATATTTGCGAATTATTCTCAGCCGAAATGCCACTTAAGGTTGTCTGCCTAGTCTAGATAAATTAATGTCGGACAACATATGGTTTGCCTAGTCAAGGATAATATTGGAAATGCCGTTTATTTTGATGCGTACAGTTCGGCAATCCTCCAAATCTTATACATCTTTTTTTTTCAGGCTTCTGCTTCAGCGTCACAATAAAGCATCATGGAACACTCTATCGAGAAATATGGAAGTTCTCAGAAATGCGTAGGTCATGCAATTACTATAACATATCTTCAACAACACTTCGTCGAGCTCGAGAGTAAAACAACACTACTCTGTACGGCGGCGTTCATTCATTGTACAGGGCTTCACGCTGTTAATTGGACGCGCATCAAAACACGCCGTTGACGCGTGCATCGAAAAGCGTGAGCCCATGTACAGTGTCGTCCCACTCTTAGGTGAACCACGGATCAGCATGGCCGCGCTCTGCGCATCGAAACGAAACGGCGCAGACGCTTGGGAACGTGCTCCTCTTGCCTGTACTACAGGAAGCGATCACGGGCGTGCCAGCACCGGCGTTGGCTGGATCACTGGCGCTCCGCAGAGCGCGGCCACGCTGAGCCGTGTTCACCCTAGAGTGAGACGGCACTGTACAATGCGGCGATGAACAAACGCAGCCGTGTATTAACCAAAAAACGCTTGGAAGCGCTCGAGTAGCGCGCGCGAGCACGCTTCTATTTTGGCGTGTTTCGCGCGCTTGTGTTTTTTCTTGAAAAAAAAATCAAGCAGGCATACTCAGCACAAAATAAATGCTTGATTCGGGGGTAATTTGGGACGGCTTGCACCTTAAAATGAATATTAAGGCGAAAGCCTTATATGCCTCACCAAACACGAAATTTGGCCGTCGGCGGCGTGTTGTGTCCTGCAGCGTCGGGGACGAGTGGTGCAAAAAAAAAAGATCACGTGATGACGTCACCATATGCCGTCATCACGACGTCACAAATTCTGGCGTGACGTAATGTGACGTAACGCTACAGAATGACGTTTTAGCGCCCTCCATTGGGCGGCGAACAGAAACCGGAGAGCACGCGACTTCATGAGAAAAAATAAAGACGGCGCTTCGCAGTGGCACGTGAAGCCACGGCTCGTGCTCCCTGCTGGCGTCTATTCTTGTTCAGCCGGCTTGTTCCTTCTCCTCTGGCATAAGCCTACACCGTCATCACATGACATCGTAGCTGGTCAAATGTGAGCTGATCACGGAGGCGGTGCGAAAACCACGCTTGCTGCACAAAGCTTTCGGAGTGGGCGGTGCAGGATAAATACAGTCTAGGGAGTTTACATGACCGGCCGTCCAGGTAGGCTCCTCATACCATCGATTGAGAAGAAATAGAAGACGGCTTTCGCCTTCTAGTCGTCTTAGGTGAATACACAAGGCACCCTTTGATACCTTTTTCTGACTAGGCCGAAAATAAGAAAGTAGCTAATTAAAGTTAATTAATTAGTTCTGATCAGTAATGAAAAAGTACAGCTTGTATCTACACACAACCACATCTAACATACAGCAGGTAGAACTTTCCTCGAGCACATGGTTGCTTTTTAAGTCTTCGTGCGAGTCAGCTGGACACCAGGTATATAGTATATATATATATATATATATATATATATATTATATATATATATGATATATATATATATATATATAGATATAATTATATATATATATATATATATATATTATATACAGCGGTGTTTCAGATAAAAGCAACAAGTATTAAAAAATTAGGCATAGGCGCTACGTGTATGCAATATCAGAAATCTTTTTCCGATCAGCAAATCTCGGTAATTAACAAAGATTACTTAATGAACTTTTTATATTAATTCCAGAGAAAATCTTAATACAAATGTTGTAGCGCTTGTTCGGAAACGTCGAATTTTTCAATGTCGTAAGATGACTCATCCGCTGAATATTTTTCCCGCTTTTCTTTAAGTCGCGCAAGTTTAAAAAAATACCACGGACTGCCGCCTAACGAGCGCCGCTTTAGTGCCCTCAAATGTAAGTTGAAGGAATTCGATTGAACAGGCTCTCGGTGACTGCGATGGTTTTAAGCGACAAAACGAGCATATCGCTTCAACAATAACAAAAAAAATATTGTTCTTGAAAAAAAGCGGCGGCCGCCACGGAGCAAATGCCGCATGACACCGTGGGCAGCACTTGATGCAGCGTAGGCAGTTTTTCTTTTCTTTTCGCACAATGCAGAAACATATCGGAAGGAGCGAGATAAAAGCTTCACTCACACGTGGCGGCCGCTCTTTCGTAGACCTTTTTTTTTTTAGACGGTACGCCTCTACCATCATTTAGCGCCCATCACAGTCGTTGATATAGCCTGCTCAATCGACCTTGGTGCGCAGAGCAGCCTTTGATAATTGTTCAACTTCCGTTTGAGGGCACTAAGACGCCGCGCGTTAGGCGGCAGTCACGTGGTATTTTTTTTATCGCGTGATTTAAAGAAAGGCCGGCAAAAATTCAACAGGGGAGTTATTATACCACATGTTGAAAAATTCGGAGGGTTTCTGACAAGCGCTACAACTTCGCATTGAAGATTTTTCTCTAGAGGTAATATTTAAGAAGTTCATTGGGCAATCTTTGCTAATTGCCGAGCATTGCGGATTGGAAAAAAATATTCTGACGCGCTCTATATTACTCAGAACAAAACTGCGCTAATAGACCTCTCCCTGTTTGCAAACAGTGTGACGTCACTGGCAGTGTCCCGCCCCCAAGTCCCGCCTTCGGAGCAGGTGCTGGTTTGCAAGAAAGTTCCGCCGGCGGGATCTCTCTGCATAGCAGCGCTGCGTGTGTTTGCTTTACTTCGATAGAAGTTTTTGCAAATTGCTGTTTTCTGAACTCACAGCTGTTAGAAGGAAGAGTTACTGCCTGTAATGAAAGTTTGTGTTAGTTCAACATATGATTTGCACGTCGTGGATGACAGCCATAAAAAAATCTTATGCTCCTCGGAAGCGAACGTTGTACATTTTCCACGGCGACTGGTGTTTGGAGAAATATTAGTATGTCATGGATTAGCATGGCATGAATTTCCGTAGCGAAATCTGCACTGCAGTTTTAAACGATGTACAGCATTGGCGGCTCCGTGCGCGAGGTCACGGATTAGATTCTCACTCACGGCGCAAAATTCTGATCAGAGATGAATCAAAGAAAAAAACGAAGGAAACACGCATTAGCCTGCGTTCGGTTAAAAAATCCCCGTGAAAATTAAAGCGAAGTTTTCCCCTACCGCGTTCCTCATAATCCACTGAGCAGTTTAGAGATGTTGAACACAATAATTTAATTATAAATATTATCTTGCGCGGTTACGTCGCTGTATCTGATGCCTTCAACGCGTTTCCATACTAGCTCCTCTCCTTTAGACTTGGTACACAAACTCGGAATGTCACTTCATAAATATCGAGCCGTAAAGGTAAGCTAACTAGAATATGACAAACAAGAATCTCCACTGCTTCCATTATGACGTATATCTCCAATAAAAGGCGATACACGTATGGTTCTGGATATTCGCCGTGGTGAACCGTACGTGCATGTTCCGCAATGCTAAAACACGCTGGTAGCTCATGCGTAGTCTCACCTTTCAGTCCGGACATCATGCACTTTCTTTTGTTGTTTTTTTTTTTTGTGTGCACGCAGCACAAACACTCAGATGTACGCACTCGCAGATCATCGCGTCAAATAAAACGTCCAATCCTGAATGTTCCGTCGACAACCGGTCACTGCAAATTGCCCTGTTAGAAACAACGCGTGCCGATGTTTTCGCAAACAAGATGCATCGTTATTCACACAACACACACCACACACAATATTGTCAGTTTCAACGTCCGCAAATGTGAACCGATATCGTCGCTTCCTTTCAACGCACACTACACGCCACCGTAAACGCGGCACATTTTCGAAGACGATGCCGCTGTTCCTCGCACAAACCACCACGTGGGTTCACTTCTCCAAGTTAAACAGCCAGCAGCGTGGCAAATTTTTCGTCACGCAGTCCACGACACATTTATATGTTCTTTGACACATGCCACAAATAATCTTGGAACCGAAAGATTCAGAAAAAGGTTCCAAAGAAAAAAAAACGTGCGCCAAACACCGTGCGACTGTACCACGCTGAGCCGGCAGCGGAAATGTTTTGCCAACCACCCGCGGTTGCACGTGCGCCGAGAGGTCACGTGACCTGACGTCACGGGGAGTGAGTGACGTAGACTGGTAGAGGTCTATTGGAGACGCGTAGCGCCTATGCTTAATTTTATTGCGATAGCAATTATATGGACAGTCTTGGCTGGATTTTGCCGTCACCGTCGCCGTCGCCGCCGTCACGCACCGTATATGTATAAGTATGTATATTGCCGCGAGCAGCGCCTTCTGGTTTGGTCTTTTGCTTATTAAGTTGCCAGCGTCTGGCAGCCGGAGTTCTTATCTGCGTTCGAAGCGAAGCCCGTGTTTCACTCACTCTCTCTTTTGTAGCTCACCCAGGGTATCTTGATTTGATAGGGCGAGTGCTTCGCCGTGTCCTAACTAACGCAGCGTTATAGCTGTAATACGATGGCATCAAAAAAGAATAATGCCGAGACACAAAAAGCCCGCAGCAGAAACGCCGCTGCGCTCTCTTCCCGCCGACGCTCGCCTGCGTTACGTTGCCGTTTTGTTGGCTGCTTCTTTGCCGCATTCGTTTTTCTTTGAGTTTACTGCGGAGCACAAGTTCGTTCCAATAAACCTCATTTTCTGAACGAACATTGCATCGTTCTTGGCTACGTGACAATATATATATATAAAAGCCCCAAAGAAAAATAATTCAGAAAAATGCTACCGAAGCGCGGAATCGAACCAGGGACCTCTTGCACCGCAGCGAGTGGCGCTAAGCACTACGCCACGAAA